>NC_073377.1:139030900-139298527 GCF_028641065.1 Leucoraja erinaceus | reverse complement strand
TGCCACCAACCCTTCGCCACCCCCTCTGTCCCTCTTACACCTTCCTCCGTCCCTGCAGTCCACAACTCCGCGTAACCCTCTACGCCTCCCTCCCTCAACATATTCCACTTCTCTCCCCGATTCCTCTCCGCCCCCTATCCCTCTCCTCAAGCCAGCTTCCCCCCCCCCCCCCCCCAACCAGCCCCGGCTCTCGCCCCACCTCCCGGCCGCCTACCCCGCCCGGTCCCTTTTCGGGTCCCCCCACCCCCTTAGCCGCCGACCCCGCTTGTCCCGATTCACCGATCACTCCCCCACTCGCGCTCGTCGCTCCCACGCTGACACATCGCCACCGGCACCCTCGTGCAACTGTAAGCACGCCCTGCCCCACTCTTCCCCTCACTCACCCCCACACCATCTCCCCCTCCCGTCCCTCAAGTATCCCCGCCCGACCATCACACCCCTCCCCACATCTCACCCTACCCAGCCCCCTAGACGATTCACCCCCGATCCCCGCGCCCTCCGTTCCATCATGTGATGTCACAATGCCCAATGTTCAAAGACATTCTTGCCATAGAGGGAGTAGAGAGAAGGTTCACCAGACTGATTCCTGGGATGTCAGAACTTTCATATGAAGAAAGACTGGATAGACTCGGCTTGTACTCGCTAGAATTTCGAAGATTGAGGGGGGATCTTATAGAATCTTATGTTTCTATGTTTCCCTCTCCTCAACCCTTTCCCTCTCCCACCCATCCCTCTCTCCCCCACCCCACTTCACTCTCTACCCCACCCCCTTCCCTCTCCCCCCAACACCTTCGCCCTACCCCTCTGTCCCTGTTCCACCACTCCCCCTACCCCTCCCTCCCCCCTCTTCCACTTCTCTCCCCCTTCCCCTCCACTCTCCCTCCCCACTCTTTCCCTCTCTCCCCCCCCCACCCTTCTCCCCCCCCCCTCCTCCCCTCCCTCCCCATCTCCCCTCCCCCACATCTCACTCCCCATCCACCTCTCTCACCCCCTACCCCACTCTCCTTTCCCTCCCAAATCTGTCCCGTTTCCTCCTCCTCCTCTCCCCTCCCTCCCTTCTTCTCACCCCCCCCCCCCCCCCCGGTGTGTTTGGGGGCGTTTAATGTGAGTGTGATGCCGCTCCCCCCCCTCCCCCCCCCCCCCCCGCAAACGCCATTGGGAAAACAGACCCAACGGGTCTGCACTTGGTCTAGTATCCCTTTAAACCTTGTGTGTGCCAGTGTGGGTGTGTAAGGGGTGTGTGTTAAGTTGTGTGTGAGAGTGTGCATCAGTGAAGCGGCGACAACACCTGAAATAAGCGGAGACTTGGCGATGTCCGGGAAGCATTTCCCTCTCTCTCCCCCTCCCAGTCATGCAGGCCAGCCCAAATGCTCTGTGTCCAGCTGGGGTCTGGGGGAGGTGAGGGTCAGTGACCAGGGGGTCCGGGGGAGGTGAGGGTCTGTGACCCGGGGGTCTGGGGGAGGGGAGGGGGGTGAGAGTCAGTGACCCGGGGGTCCGGGGGAGGCGAGGGTCAGTGGCCCGGGGGTCCGAGAGAGGGGGGGGAGGGTCAGTGACCCGGGGGTCGGGCATCGGAGCGGAGCTATAGCCCGAGATTCATCCCCGCGGCTCCAGAGGCGGCACCAACGTCCCCCACTCATTCCGGTCCGCTCCTGGCTCTGGGCTAGGGTCTAAATTCCATGCGGTGTGGACAGAGCGGCCGCCGGACAGAGAGTCGCCGGATGTGTGGGCGATGCCTCGGTGGGGGGGGGGGGGGGTGTTGGGACCACCGCCATGTCTCACCTATCACACATTCTGCACGGGAATATGAATGCAGGTGAGGCAGCATCTATAGAGCGGTAGACAAAAATGCTGGAGAAGTGCTTGAGTCTGAAGAAGGGCCAAACACAGACAAATATGCCGCCTCACCCACTGAGTTTCTCCAGTATTTTTGTCTACACTGCCATTTTAATTTGTGTGCGATGGGCTTAAGCCAATTAAATTGCTCATTCTTCATGGGGAACCCGCCGACAGAAAACTATTCACAATGATGAATGAGGAGGAGTGTGACCTTATTTATAGAGATATTTTTAAAATTGTGAGTGTGAGAACTTCTGTCATCAGCGTAAAAGCGTGAGAATTTCGTCAAATGCGTTAGTCTCACGCTCAATGCGTGAGAGTTGGCAGCCCTGAACATGGTGGGGTGAGGTGTGTGGAAATAACAGAACATAGCAGATGATGATGAGGAAATACAGGTCCAGCACCGATTTTCTGAGATCCCCGGTTCCAGAACTTTGCAGAAATATCTGGTTTGCCGGACCAACAGAGGTCGTTATAATGACACAACAATACACCTCTGGCCACCTAATTATGCCACTCCCGTGTCTCTTAAGCTCTAAATGTATTCAATGTAAATTCAATTTACAACGAATCTTGCATTGGGTGTATTGTCAGCCCGGATGACAATTTCAATTCAAATTCAAGTGGCAAATTCAGCTCGTTCGCTACACCCCTACTCTTTGTGTAAAAAAGTTGTCCCTCTGGTTCCTATTAAATATTTCCCCCTTCACATTAAACCCATATCATCTGGTTCTTGATTCAACTACTCTGCGTAAAAGACTGTGTGCTTAACCATCCACTCTCTCATGATTTTGTACACCTCGATAAGACCACCAGTTGTCCTCCTGCACTCCAAGGAATAAAGTCCTAGCCTGCCGAACCTCTCCCTTTAGCTCAGACCCTGGAGTCCTGGCAACATCTTTATAAATCTTCTCTGCACCCTTCCCAGCCAAAATACATCTTTCTAAAACAGGGTGACCAAAACTGATCACAATAATCCAAATATGGCCTCACTAAACGTCTTATGGAAAAGGATGAAGACTAATATTCAATTACAATTCATTTCAATGACTGACTTTCTGGAGCCAGGTAGATTACGGTCAAATTATGTCTAGTTGTCTGTAAAGGGCCTGTCCCACTTAAGGGATTTTTTAGGCGACTGCCGGAAACTATCAGTCGTAGCAGGTCGCCGAAAACACGGCGACTGGACCCCCCCCCCCAACGCCAATGTCTATGACAATGTCTACAACAATGTCTACGACAAGCTTCAATAACCTAGTCAACGTCAAGCTACGGCAAGCTACCGACAACCGGCAACCCCTTAGGACGGCCACCTACGACCACACCTACGACAACCTACGACCACACAGGCGACAACCTATGACAACCGAAGTCAACCTACGTCCACACGTGACACGCAACGACAAGCTAAGATCATGTCGGCGACAACTGAAGAGAATTCAGTCGGCGGTACCTGTCGCCGGTTGACGTAGGTTGATGTGGGTAGTCGCCAATGGAATTCACCGAAGGCTACGCTCATTGGTGCCAACCCACTGTTGCCAAATGCCGCCGAAAATTTTCAACATGTTGAAAATCCAGCAGCTATTAGAAAGACGCTACGACTCTGGGCGACTGAGGAGACGACTCACAACCATACAGGCGACACCCCAGCGACCATGTGGCGACAGCCTAGTCACCTGTAGTCGCCTAAAGAATAGTTTAAGTGGGACAGGCCCTCTAATGTGTAATGGGAATCTTTCAAAGAGCAGAGAGTTTATCACAGATTGGATGTAATGAAACTGGATGGGAGGGGTTACAAAGGGCCACTCAAAAATTGATGTATATTTGATGTATGTGCTAAATGTGCGATTTATTATTTAATATGATCGCATTAATTTTAGTATCCAGATGTTTTCATTAGAATTAGTTGGAAAATAAACCAGTGCATCACAGCTTGGTTTGGGAACAGCTCCAACCCATGACTGCAAGAAATTACACAATATTATGGACGGAGCCCAGATCACCAATGACTCCATTTATACCTCATGCGGACTCGGCAAGGCCAGCAGCATAATCAAGGGCAAGTCTCACCCGGGCCACTCACTCTTCTCCCTCACCCATCGGACAAAAGGTATAAAAGTGTGAAAACACACACCTCCAGATTCAGGACCCGTTTCTTCCCAAGGTGGCGATTCAAACTGTGGTGGCGTTGGCTAGTTCGTCTGCTATAACTAAAATATATTATAACGGTGTCCATTAAAACAAGGGTCTACTCTATTCAAAAGGACACAAAGTTAGATAGATATAGATATAGATATGCCATTTATTGTCACTATACATGTACAGTGAAACTGAAAGCTGCTCGTACTCAGTGCATACATACAATTTAGCACAAAAAACAAGAAACAGAAAAAACAAAAAACAGAAGGGAGAGGGGGGGGGGAATAGGTGCACAAATTCTGCGGCGCTACATACATATATACATATATACAGATGGAAGTCCGTGTTGGGCGGTGTAGTCAGTGCATGTGTGAATTTGAATTTATAGTAGATATAATTCTTGGAAAGCAACTATTCCTGAGTCTGTTTGTCCTGGATTTGATGCACCTATAGCGCCTTCCAGAGGGCAGCAGGTCGAACAGTCCAAACGCAGGATGGGAGCTGTCTTGGATTATCTTCTTTGCCCTGCTAAGGCAGCGGGAGGTGTAGATGTCCATCAGGGAGGGGAGAGGGCAGCCAATGATCCTCTGCGCTGTCCTGGTTACCCTCTGAAGCCTCTCCCTGTCTGCCATGGTGCAGCTGCCATACCATGCTGTAATGCAGTATGTCAGCAGGCTCTCGATGGACGAGCGGTAGAAGGTCAGCAGCAGGTTAGAGTCCAGGTTGTGCTTCCTGAGGACCCTCAGGAAGTGCAGCCGCTGCTGAGCCTTCTTGATGACCGCTGTCGTGTTGTCCGTCCAGGAGATGTCAGCAGCGATATGGACGCCGAGAAACCGGAAGGTGTTGACCCTCTCCACACACTCGCCGTTGATGTGTAGGGGGGCTAAGTCGGTGCTGTGCCTCCTGAAGTCGACAATGAGCTCTTTTGTTTTCCTGGTGTTCAGAGCCAGATTGTTTTCTGAGCACCAGGTTGTCAACTTCAGGACTTCCTCTCTGTAGGCTGCCTCGTCTCCCTTCGAAATAAGTCCGACCACAGTAGTGTCGTCAGCAAATTTGACGATGCGGTTGTTGTTGTGGGCCGGACTGCAGTCGTAGGTGTAGAGACAGTATAAGAGGGGGCTTAGCACACAGCCCTGTGGGGAACCGGTATTCAACCTGCGAGTGGAGGAGAGGTGGGGGCCGAGTCTCACAGTCTGGGGCCGGTTGGTGAGGAAATCCTTTATCCAGGCACATGTGACAGTGGGGAGGCCGAGAGTGACCAGTTTACCAATGAGAATGTCCGGAATGATTGTATTAAAGGCTGAACTAAAATCCACAAAACGCATCCGGACGTAGCTCTGCCCCTGCTCCAGATGGCTCAGCACAGAGTGGAGAGCTACGGTGATGGCGTCTTCTGTGGATCTGTTTTGGCGATAGGCGAATTGGTGGGGGTCGAGGTCTGGTGGTAGATAGTCCTTGATGTGCTGGAGGACCAACCTCTCGAAGCACTTCGTGATTACCGGAGTGAGGGCCACAGGACGGTAGTCATTAAGGCTGGTGATGGTAGACTTCTTCGGCACAGGGACGATTGTGGCTGATTTTAGGCAGGACGGAATAACTGCCTGGTCCAGGGAGAGGTTGAAAATTCTGGTGAAGATGGCAGTGAGCTGGTGGGCGCACGCTTTGAGCACCTTACCAGGTACTCCATCTGGGCCGGTAGCCTTCTTGGGGTTCACTGCCAGGAGCACCCGTCTGACATCGTGTTCCCTGACAGTGAGTGGAGTAGTACAGGAGCTAGGTGAGGGTGGAAACAGGGCTGTAGCAGGTGAGTGCTGCTGTTGTGATGTTTCAAAGCGGGAGAAGAAGCAATTTAGCTTTTCTGCCAGCGGCGCACTCAGGTCTTCTGACTTTGTGGCACAGCCTCTGGGGGAACTCAGCAGGTTAGGCAGCATCTGTAGAATATGATCAGGTGATGTTTTGGGTCGGGATCCTTGTTCAGGCACATTGTTGAGGGGGTGGGGGGGAGAAGGAAGCGAGCAGAGAGGAGAGGCACGACAAGGTGGACGCAGATTAGGGTTTTTTTGATAGGCAGATGGTTGGAACAAAGGCCAGAGATAAAATCAGAAAGGCCCAGGACATAATGGTCTGTATGGAATTAGGAAGGGTAGTTAAAATGCTTAAGCAACCGGGAGATGCAGTAGGCCTTGGCTGACTGAACTCAAAAGTTCACCGTAACAGTCCAATGCTAATACAGGTGCGCAACCTTTTATCCGGAGTTCCGGAAACCGAAAAACTCCGAAAACCGGCCATTTATTCCAGATGTCGTCTGCGCACCAAAGCTCGCGTTTGGCGCCAAACTTGACCCGAAACGACCCACGGTCAACCCAGGTCTGTACTACTGTAGCGGCTGCCTCCTCCCCGGAGACCGGGAGACGCTTAAACATCTGTAAATCATTGCTTAAATGTTAGTCAGTTAGTTTGGAGGGCTTTTATGTGAAGGGGGGGGTGAAGGGGTAAACTTTAATTCTTAGTCCCTTACCTGGTCGGAGAGGCGGGGAGTGGTCAATGCCTTACCGGGTCGCCGTGCAGTAAGCTCCGCAGCGCTGTGGCCGGTGGGGCTGCGGGCGGCGCCGGTTGTAGCTCCGACCCCGGCAACTCTACCCCTGGCTGCGAGGCGCTCCAAATCCAGCGCGGCCCGCGGCCGGACGCCCCAGCTCCGCGTATGTTGGGAGTCGGCGGCGTCGCAGCGCTGGGATACCAGCGGGGAGCGGGCAATGCCTTACCGGATCGCCGTGCGGCAAGCTCCGGAGCGCTTTGGCCGCCGACTCCCAACATTCGCGGAGCGTTGCTGGATTTGGAGCCGCGCAGCCAGGGGTAGAGTTGCCGGGGTCGGAGCTCCAACCGGCGCCGCCCGCGGCCGGACGGAGCCCCCAGCTCCGCGAGGTTGGGAGTGGCCGACCAGGTAGGGGACTAAGAATTAAAGTTTCCCCCTTCACCCCTACTCCACCACCACCACCACCACCACATAAAATCCCTCCAAACTAACTGACTAACATTTATGCAATGATTCTCCCGGTCTCCGGGGAGGAGGCAGCTGCTCCAGACTTTTCAAGCCGCCCGCGCTACCTACCTAATCTACGCTAAAAAATCTTCCATTCGGAAATCCGAAAATGTCCGAAATCCGACAAGTGTCTGGTCCCAAGGCTTTCGGATAAAAGGTTGTGCACCTGTATCATTATGTGTCTCCCACTCTTTTTCTTTTGTTGAATTTTTTTAATGTGTAAGCTTTCCTTCCTACACTAATATGATAGTTAATAAATGTGGGCTTTATTTCAATGACTATCTTCCTTCTTAAAGATAGAGCCATACAGTCATACAACATGGCTACATAGAAAATAGGTGCAGCAGTAGGCCATTCGGCCCTTCGAGCCAGCAATGCCATTCAATACGATCATAACTGATCATCCAAAATCAGGATCAAAAACTGACTTTGGTGTTGACCTTTACCGAGTTGAGATGATAGTTGGTTTCCAAACGAGCTTTATTGCGAAAGTGGTGAAAACAACTGTAATCTTACGACAGCTAAATATAAACGCTATCCCCACAACGGCAGTCGACAGAATGAATGGGCTTGCCCAGAAAACGTGCGAAAACAAACCTCTCCCCACGTTCACATGACTGAGGTAGCCAACCGCAGGGTTCGACTACCCACAGGCACCAGCAGGTGCCGCTACAGACCATTGTTTATCTTGTTGATTATAAATGAAAGTGGAGGAGATGGCTGTGCTGAATATGCAGCCACATTAAAGGGCTTGTCCCACTTGGGCGTCATTTGCACGTAATTTACGCGTCATCATTTATGATGATACGTGATGCGCGCATGGTGCTCATTACGTGCGCATGGTTCGTGGTGACCTCGGCAGTGTCGCGCGGTCATGTGCGGCACCCCAGGATTGTGTGATGTACAAAATCGTTCAACGCCATCTGCGTGACGTGCAAATGATGCCCAAGTGGGACAGGACAGGCCCTTAACTATTTCACAACTCCCAATTTCATCCATTGTATAAGCACAACCATCATTCGGGACAATCTAGAGAAAGACATGCTCAGGAAGATCTGGAGCTCAAAACACATCTCAATCAACACCAAAATACGCATCTTTAACTCCAATGTGAAACAGGTGATGCTGTATGGATCAGAAACATGGAAAATCACAAAACTCACTACAAACAGGCTGCAAACATTCATTAACGCCTGCTTTAGGAGAATACTTAACATCTGGTGGAGAAACAAAGTAGGCAATGTGGACCTGAGGAAAAGAACAAGCCAGGACCCCATTGATTTACAAATTCGAAGGAGAAAATGGAGTGGGATTTGATGCACCCTCACGAAACCTGTCACAAACATCACCCGGCAAGCCCGCGAAATGGAACCCTCAAGGGAAAAGGAAACAGCTGGAGAAGAGGTGTCCAGGCAGAAATGTCTGAGAGTGGACTCAACTGGGGAGATCTGGAAAGAACTGCCAACAACCAAGTGAGGTGGAGGACATTTTTCAATGGCCTATGCAAAGGGCTTAAGAAGAAGAAGAAGTAGATATTTTTGCATATTTCGATCCCAAAATAGGAGGCTGAAAGTAGGCATTTCCATTATGAATTCTTCAGTTTAGAGCCTTCGAGACAGACAAGTGTGGAAACAAGCCCTTCGGACCAACTTGCCCACACCGACAAACATGCAGGGCTCGAAATTAGCAGTTGCCTGGTTGCCAATGGCGACCTACAGTCCTGCCGGGCAACCTAACAGCCATGCCATTTTGCCTGGCTTGGCAAGTGCCCGGGCCAGCTATCGTTTAATTCTGATTGGGCCCCCTCACTTTCTCTCTTTCTGTCACTCTCCGTCTCCGCTCGCTCCTCATCCGCTGGCACGGCCAGCCGCCTTATACATGCACACTGCCGCAACCTGCACATCGTCCCCCTGCACATGCGCACAACCACGACCAGCACATCATCGGCCGTGGTTGTACACATGTGCCGCCCTGCACACACGCACTGCCACGGCAACTGGTCGGTGCCGGCCACTTTATCCCTCCCTTTGCATTGTGGGAGATCTGGCCGCCATTGCTGTCTGGTCGCCGCCTCACTGCGACCACTGAAAACCAACGCAAAATCATTCCCTGGAGCTGGAGTAACTCTTGCTTCTTGGTTACCTGCTGTTCCAAAAATATTCCAAATGGAATTTAAACTGGAGTGGACCCACCGCCACCAAACTCTAAACTCTGAAAAATAACAGCCTATTGCATTTCATCTGTTTATTTATAGTGTATATATATCGTCTATGGTATATATGGTAAGGCTGAATTAAGTTAAAAATATAAGAAGATATAAAATTGGTTCCTGGGCTAGCTTACAGCTTATATTTAGTCTCAAATTAGGCTTTTCTCCAGTAGATTAATACGGAAAGGCAAGTTTAGGTTTGCCTCGGGTTCCTGTGTATTGAGATAATGAATAACTATAACATTTGTCTACCAAGTGACGAGAGAGGAAGCAGTGAAGAAGCTAGATTGAACTCACTAAGAGGTATTGACAAATGGCTGATGTATTTGATATGTAAAATGCCTTGCACCAAATGTCGATGTCTGTGGGGGGGGGAAGTGATGAGAGAGGAAGCTAGATTGACCTAAGGGGTATTAACAAATGGCCAATGTCTTTAATATGTAAGATATATTGTACCATATGACAAAATGCCTTTGATATTATGCATTCTGTAGAAACCTTGCATAATGACCATGACTAATGTTTGTGGAGTGTGTTAAGGTGACAAAAAACATTATATAATACGATGTAATTCTGATGTTCGGGGAAGTAGAATTAGGACAGTGAAGTGTCTGTATTGATCACTTGACTGGAGTACCTTACCACTTCTATCAGCCGATAATAAGTAAAGTTTTGAACTGGTCTACCAAAACATTTTGTGAATTGTCTGTTTATTAAGAAGCAAACCTGTTTGATTGTTTTAAAAGTAACTTTTTCATATAGACACACTGAACTTTTATCTCCTGTTCTGTATTATGTTTACATATTCTGTTGTGCTGGAGCAAGCAAGAATTTCATTGTTCTATCTGGGACACATGACAATAAACCTCTCTTGACTTGGACTTAAGCAAAAAAGGGTTCTTGGGGAAAAAAGAGCTACCTTAAATTTACTTGCTTCTGGTTGGGTACCTATGGTAGGGTGAAGATGCTTTAATTGTGCGGGGGAAGTCCATGGAGCAGCCAGCATCTCGGCATAGAAAAAATTGGATGACGTTTCGAGTAGAGACCCTTCCTTGGATTTCCTCTGGTTTTAGTGTTTTTAGTTTAATTTAAAGATACAGCATGGAAACAGGCCCTTCGGAACACCGACTCCACGCCTACCACCGATCACCCGTACACTAGTTCTATCCCACACATTAGCGATGTAAGTCAAGAGTCAAGAGTGTTATATTCTCTCATGTCCCTGTTAGAACAATGAAATCCTTACTTGCAGCAGCACAACAATGTTATAAACGAGAAAACAAAACAGTCTATATTTATATAAGAACTAGACTAAGTGGGACCCATTGGGTCCCATGTTCACGCGGGAGGGCTGGTCCCCCGACGCAATATTACACAACTCCACCAATTCCAATATTGGTGGCCAGTGGGGGGGCTTTCTGGAGTGCTGGTATGGGTTCTTGGGATGGCAGCGTAGTCCCTCAAGCCTGATCTGCTGGCAGCTCGCTCACAGCTGGTGGGCTGGCAGTTGACTCATGACTATTCCTTGAAATTCCATTTCAAGCAGGGTGCAAGGCCACCAAATTCAAATCCATGTTCCTACCATTACAAGCAGGGTACAAGGCCACCAAATTCAAGTGCAGTTTCCTACCACTTCAAGCAGGATCCAAGGCCACCAAATTCAAGTGCAGTTTCATACCACTTTCAGCAGGGTGTAAGGCCACCAAATTCAGTGCAGTTTCATACCACTTCAAGCAGGATGCAATGCCGCCAAATTCAAGTGGAGTTTCATTCCACTTCAAGCAGGGTCCAAGGCCACCAAATTCAAATGCAGCTTCATACCATTTCATGCAGGGTGAAACTACCATAAAACCACACAAAACACCAAACTCACAGTTCAGTAGACATTCAGTGTGTTCAGTTGATTCACAGCTCAGACAGAGTCATGACCTCTCCCTCCCCCATCATACAGAGACTGAGCCACACCCACACTTCCGGGTTTTATAACCCCTTTTACTTTCAGGGCGTGGTTGACAAGAGAGAGATTCTCAACATTTTTTAAACACTAATAACATATTTATTTTTCACTGACGGGAAGAATTCTCTGCACCTGCTCAGCGGAAGGGGGGACTGAGCAAGATAGCCAAAAATCACAGCTGTAAGTGGTAGCGTTTTATTTAAAATCAATATACAGTGCAAACAGGAAGTAAATGCATTTGTAGTAGTGTCTTTTCACTTCAAGCCAAAGCACCCAAACCGCCATTTGCAGTAAGTAGTGCCTTTCAACTTCATGCCACCATTTGCAATAAGTAGAGCCTTTCAACTTCATGCCAAACCACCCGGCATCATTTGCAGTAAGTAGTGACTTTCAACATCAAGCCAAAGCACCCAAGCCACCATTTGCAGTTAGTGCCTTTCAACTTCAAGCAAAGCACCCAAGCCACCATTTCCGTTAAGTAGTGCCTTTCAACTTCAAGCACCCAAGCCACCATTTGTAGTAAGTAGTGCCTTTCAACTTCAAGCCAAAGCACCCAAGCCACCATATGCGTTAAGTAGTACCTTTCAAATTCAAGCCAAAGCACCCAAGCCACCATTTGCAGTAAGTAGTGCCTTTCAATTTCAAGCCAAAGCACCCAAGCCACAATTTGCTGTACGTAGTGCCTTTCAACTTCAATCCAAATCTCCCAGCCACCATTTGCGGTAAGTAGTGCCTTCACTTCAAGTGAAAGCACCCAAACAACCATTTGCAGGCAGTGCCCTTTTACTTCAAACAAACCATATTTTCATTGTCAAACCACACTAAGGGTATCACAGTTGTGTAGACATTTGTTCAGTGTTATTCAGAGCTCAGAGAGACGTGACCCTTGGATTTATCATCTTGCAGAGACTGAGTGAGGCACAGCACTTCCTGGTTTTATAGTCCCTCCCCCTCCCTCCAGCAGGGGCAGCAGGGAGAATGGTGATTTTTATAAACTTCAAGCCAAAGCTCCCAAGCCACCATTAGCAGAAATTAGTGCATTTCAACTTCAAGCCAAAGCACCCAAGCCACCATTTGCAGTAGGTAGTGCATTTCATTTTCATGCCACCTTTTGCAGTAAGTAGTGCCTTTCAACTTCAAGCCAAAGCATCCAAGCCACCATTTGCAGTAAGAAGTGACTTTCTACTTCAAGCTAAATCACCCGCCACCATTTGCAATAAGTAGAGCCTTTCAACTTCATGCCAAATCACCCGCCATCATTTGCAGTAAGTAGTGCCTTTCAACCTCAAGCCAAAGCACCCAAGCCACCATTTGCAGTAAGTAGTGACTTTCGACTTTAACCCAAATCACCCAAGCCAACATTTGCAGTAAGTACAATGTGGGCGGCGCGACTCATGTCGCAGCGGCCTCTGCAGTCCGTCTGTCTTTTTATTATTTTCTGTCTCGTTTTAATGTAGTTTTTATTTATTTTTTTGACGGAGTATGTGTGTGGTGGTGGAGGGGGGGGGCGGACTTTAAAATCTTTCCCCTGCACGGGAGACCCGACCTTTTCTTTGTCGTGTCCCCGTTGTCGTTGGGGCTGCAACGTGGAGCAGCCTCCAGCAGGAACGACCTGGGGCTCCAGTCGCGGAGCTGTGGACTTTACTCACCATCACGGAACTAGCCGAGTCCGGAGCGGGAGGAGCGGTGGTGGCGCGCTGCTGTGACCCGACCCCCGGAGATTCAGAGGCTCCAACCGCAGGTCTGGCAGACAGGAACACCGGGAGCCCCGCGGGTCCCTGCTGGGAGACTGCTTTTCGGTGCTTCTGCAGCGGCGAATTCTCCCGCTCGAGTTGCGGGGTTGAAGATGACCTGGAGCGGGGCCTGACATCACCCGGCGCGGCTTGGAATGGCCGCAGGACTGCTAGCGCCCGCCGGGGGCTCCAACAACAAGACCTGGAGCGTGGCCTTGCATCACCCGGCGTGGCTTTAATGGCCGCGGGACAATTACCATCGCCTGCCGGGGGCTTTGACTCTGACATCAGGGGGGGGGGGGGGGGGGGGGGGGGGGGGGGGGGAGGGGAGGGGAAGGAGGAATGGGGAGTGCAGCGGAGGGGATACGTTTTTGCCTTCCATCACAGCGAGGAGGAGATGCGCTGTGATGGATGTCTGTGTAAATTGTGTTGTGTCTTGGGTCTTTTTTCTTTTTGTATGTATGACTGCAGAAACAACCTCAATGAGGTTCAAATGACAAATAAATTTGTATTGTATTGTATTGTAGTGCCTTTCAACTTCAAGCCAAAGCACCCAAGCCACCATTTGCAGTGAGTAGTGCCTTCCAACTTCAAGCCAAAGCAACCAAGCCACCATTTGCTGTAAGGTACCTTTCAACTTCATGCCACCATTTGCAGTAAGTAGTGCCTTTCAACCACAAGCCAAATCACCCGCTACCATTTGCAGTAAGTAGTGCCTTTCAACTTCAAGCTAAAGCACCCAAGCCACCATTTGCAGTAAGTATTGCCTTTCAACCTCAAGCCAAAGCTCCCAAGCCACCATATGCAGAAAGTAGTGCCTTTCAACTTCAAGCCAAAGCACCCAAGCCACCATGTGCAGTAAGTAGTGCCTTTCAACTTCAAGCAAAAATACCCAAGCCACCATTTGCAGTAAGTAGTGCCTTTCAATTTCAAGCCAAAGCTCCCAAGCCACCATTTGCAGCAAGTAGTGCCTTTCAACTTCAAGCCAAAGCACTCAAACAACCATTTGCAGGCAGTGCCTTTTTACTTCAAACAAACCATATTTTCATTTTCAAACCACATTAAGGGTGCTCACAGTTGTGTAGACATTTGTTCAGTTTTATTAAGAGCTCAGAAAGACGTGACCCATGGCTTCATCCATCTTGCAGAGACTGAGTGAGGCACACCACTTCCTGGTTTTATAGTCCCTCCCCCTCCCTCCAGCAGGGGCAACAGAGAGAATGGTGATTTTTTAAAAAACATTAATATCTCTCTGATTTGTCATTGATGGGAAAAATCCTCCGCACCCGTAAGGCGGAGGGGGGCTCTGAGCGAGGAGGCCAAAAATGACGGCCGTAGGTGGCGGCGTTCTGTCGGAAATCGCAGCACAGTGGGCCAAAAGCGATCAAGATCAGAGATTTAGTAATTTCGATATTTAACTATACATACACACACACATTTCCCTCCTGGGTTTAATAAAGTTCTAACATATAGTATCATGTGTGTAGGAAGGAACAGCTGTTTTAAACTGAAGATAGACACCATAAGCTGGAGTAACTCAACAGGTCAGACAGAATCTCTGGACAAAAGGAAAATATTTTGGGTTGGGTCTTAAAAAAGGTTCCTGCACACCTTTGGAATGTGGAAGGAAACAAGAGCGCCCAGGGAAAACCCATGCAATCAAAGGAAAAAGAAGCAAACTCCATACAGACAGCACCCATATTCAGGATCAATTCCGGGTCTGTGTCAATTTTAGGCAGCAACTGTATGGCCAATGTACTGCCCCATAGTCTTGAACTGAATTGAAACATACAGTAGCTGTAAAGGGGGACATAGCTTCACTTAGCGATTTAAGACTGAAAATGGATAGTTTCTTTTTTTTTAGGTAACCAAAGTTATCAACGTATAATTTTTTGTGTGTTGGAAATTAAAATATAGTGACACAGCTGGTGTACTTGCTGCCTCACACGGCAGAGATCTGTGTTCGACCCTGTCCTCGGGCACTGTGTGTGTTGAATTTGCACATTCTCTCTGCAAGCGTGTGGGTTTCCTCCCACATTCCAAAGACGCATTGGCTTTGTAGGATAACGTGTCTCTGTAAAATTGCCCCTAATGTGTATGGAGTGGGTGAGGAAAGTTGGATAACAGAACTTGTGTGAATGGGTAGATAAAAATGCTGGAGAAACTCAGCGGGTGAGGCAGTATCTATGAGCGAAGGAAATAGGTGACGTTTCGGGTCGAGACCCTTCTTCAGACTGATGTGATGGTGCAGGGGGGAAGAAGAAAGGACGAGGCGGAGACAGTGAGCTGAGGGAGAAATGGGAAGCGGAGGAGAAAGCAGGGACTACCTGAAATTGGGGGTCAATGTTCATACTGCTGGGGTGTAAACTGCCCAAGCATACTATGAGGTGCTGCTCCTCCAATTTACAGTGGGCCTCACTCTGGCCATGGAGGATGCCCAGGACAGAAAGGTCGGATTCATAATGGGAGGGGGAGTTGAAGTGCTGAGCCACCAGAAGATCAGGTTGGTTATTACGAACTGTGCGGAGGTGTTGGTCAAAGCGATCGCCAAGACTACGCTTGATCTCACCGATGTAGGGCAGCTGACATCTAGAGCAGCGGATGCAATAGATGAGGTTGGAGGAGGTGCAGGTGAACCTCTGCCGCACCTGGAAAGACTGCTTGGGTCCTTGAATGGAGTCAAGGGGGGAGGTAAAGCGACATGTGTAGCATTTCCTGCAGTTTGCAAGGGAAATGGCAGGAGAGCGGATGGTTTGGGTGGGAAGGGACGAATTGATCGGGGATTTACGGAGGGAGTGGTCTCTGCAGAAAGCCGACAGGGGAGGAGATGGGAAGATGTGGCCAGTGTTGGGATCCCGTTGGTAGACAAAGCTGGAGAAAATCAGCGGGTGAGGCAGCATCTATGGAGCGAAGGATAGGTGACGGTTCGTGTGGAGACCCTTCTTCAGACTGATGTCGGGTGGGGGTGGGCGGGAAAAAGAAAGGAAGAGGCGGAGATAGTAGGCTGTGGGAGAGCTGGGAATGGGAGGGGAAGGAGGGAGAAAGCAAGGACTACCTGAAATTGGAGAAGTCAATGTTCATACCGCTGGGCTGTAAACTACCCAAGCAAAATATGAGGTGCTGTTACTCCAATTTGTGGTGGGCCTCACTCTGGCCATGGAGGAGCCCCAGGACAGAAAGGTCGGATTGTTGAGGGGTTGTTGAAGTTCTGAGCCACTGGGAGATCAGGTTGGTTATTGCGAACTGACTGGAGTTGATGTGCAAAGCGATCGCCAAACCTGCGCTTGGTCTCACCAAGGTTGATCATACGCTGAATAATCCAACCAGATTTTTGTTTGGAAGTGAAAAGAGAGAATAGAAATTGCATTCATTGCAATTTGTAAAAAGGGATGAGATACTGTATTGTAATTTTGCTGCATGTCATTGTGGTCTTGATTGGTGAATATGTTTAGTTTGTGACTTTATTCGAAGCAGAAATAATATGTGAATGCTTCATTGACCATAATGCCGACTGGTGACTATGCACTTCGTCCGAGCACATTATCGCACGTGTCATGCAAGGCGTCTTAAATGACCACCTAAACTGTCATTTGTCAACCTAAAAAGCTGCCGAGGTTGCACGGCTGGCAACAGAAAAAAAAAGTTCAGTGAGAGCCCTGACATGTCCCATTTACACTTGTCTCACTGGCCTGCGTTTGGCCCATATCTCTCTAAACCTGTCCTATAAATGTGAGGTGATCCACTTTGGTGGAAAGAACAAGAAGGCAGATTATTATGGTTGGGGCGAGGGATTCAAATAGAGAAAGGTAGTAGACAGAATGGGAGGCAGGAAGCAGAAAAGGGAAGCACTTGGGCACAAGAGAAGAAAGAAAAAAAGGAAATAAACAGAGAATAAGAGGCGGGGGGTTTCTTAAATGTGCATATTTTAATGCTAGGAGCATTGTAAGAAAGGTGGATGAGCTTAGAGTCTGGATAGACACCTGGAAGTATGATGTTGTGGCGATCAGTGAAACATGGTTGCAGGAGGGCTGTGATTGGAAACTAAATATTCCAAGATTTCGTTGCTTCAGGTGTGATAAAATTGGAGGGGCAAGATGTGGAGGTGTTGCATTACTAGTCAGGGAAGATATTACAGCAGTGCTTTGGCAGGATAGATTGGAGGGCTCATCTAGGGGGGCTATTTGGGTGGAACTGAGAAGTGGGAAAGGGGTAGCAACACTTATAGGGGTGTATTATAGACCGCCAAATGGGGATCGAGAATTGGAAGCGCAAATATGTAAGGAGATAGCAGATATTAGTAGTAAGCACAAAGTAGTGATTGTGGGAGATTTCAACTTTCCACACATAGACTGGGAAACACATTCGGTAAATGGGCTGGTTGGTTTGGAGTTTGTAAAATGTGTGCAGGATAGTTTTTTGCAGCAGTACATAGAGGTACATACTAGAGGAGGGGCAGTGTTAGACCTCCTGTTAGGAAATGAGACGGGACAGGTGGCGGAGGTATGCATTGGGGAGCACTTCGGGTCCAGTGATCACAATACCATTAGTTTCAATATAATTATGGAGAGGGTCAGAACTGGACCTAGGGTTGAGATTTTTGATTGGAGAAAGGCTAACTTTGATGAGATGCGAAATGATTTAAAAGGAGTGAACTGGGACATTTTGTTTTATGGGAAGGATGTAGAAGAGAAATGGAGGACATTTAAAGGGGAAATTTTAAGAGTACAGAATCTTTATGTTCCTGTTCGGTTGAAAGGAAACAGTAAAAATTGGAAAGAGCCCTGGTTTTCAAGGGAAATTGGACATCTTGTTCGGAAAAAGAGGGAGATCTACAATAATTATAGGTAGCATGAAGTAAATGAGGTGCTTGAGGAGTATAAGGAATGTAAAAAGAATCTTAAGAAAGAAATTAGAAAAGCTAAAAGAAGACATGAGGTTGCTTTGGCAAGTAAGGTGAAAGTAAATCCAAAGGGTTTCTACAGCTATATTAATAGCAAAAGGATAACGAGGAATAAAATTGGTCCATTGGAGAGACAGAGTGCACAGCTATCTGCAGAGCCAAAAGAGATGGGGGAGATATTGAACAATTTATTTTCTTCGGTATTCACCAAGGAGAAGGATATTGAATTATGTGAGGTAAGGGAAACTAGTAGAGTAGCTATGGATACACACATAAATTGACTCTTGATACTATGGGGGTTCAAAGTAAAAGAAGTACTGACACTTTTGAAAAATATAAAAGTGGATAAGTCTCCAGGTCCTGACAGGATATTCCCTAGGACATTGAGGGAAGTTAGTGTAGAAATAGCCGGGGCTATGACAGAAATATTTCAAATGTCATTAGGAACGGGAATAGTCCCCGAGGATTGGCGTACTGCGCATGTTGTTCCATTGTTTAAAAAGGGTTCTAAGAGTAAACCTAGCAATTATAGGCCTGTTAGTTTGACTTCAGTGGTGGGCAAATTAATGGAAAAGATACTTAGAGATAATATATATAAGCATCTGGATAAACAGGGTCTGATTAGGAACAGTCAACATGGATTTGTGCCTGGAAGGTCATGTTTGACTAATCTTCTTGAATTTTATGAAGAGGTTACTCGGGAAATTGATGAGGGTAAAGCAGTGGATGTTGTATATATGGACTTCAGTAAGGCCTTTGACAAGGTTCCTCACGGAAGGTTGGTTAAGAAGGTTCAACTGTTGGGTATAAATGCAGGAGTAGCAAGATGGATTCAACAGTGGCTGAATGGGAGAAGCCAGAGGGTAATGGTGGATGGTTGTTTGTCGGGTTGGAGGCAGGTGACTAGTGGGGTGCCTCAGGGATCGGTGTTGGGTCCTTTGTTGTTTGTCATGTACATCAATGATCTGGATGAAGGTGTGGTAAATTGGATTAGTAAGTATGCAGATGATACCAAGATAGGGGGTGTTGTGGATAATGAAGAGGATTTCCAAAGTCTACAGAGTGATTTAGGCCATTTATAAGAATGGGCTGAAAGATGGCAGATGGAGTTTAATGCTGATAAATGTGAGGTGCTACACCTTGGCAGGACAAATCAAAATAGGACGTGCATGGTAAATGGTAGGGAATTGAAGAATACAGTTGAACAGAGGGATCTGGGAATAACCGTGCATAGTTCCTTGAAGGGGGAATCTCATATAGATCGGGTGGTAAAGAAAGCTTTTGGTATGCTAGCCTTTATAAATCAGAGCATTGAGTATAGAAGCTGGGATATAATGTTAAAATTGTACAAGGCATCGGTGAGAGCAAATCTGGAGTATGGTGTACAATTTTGGTCGCCCAATTATAGGCAGGATGTCAACAAAATAGGGAGAGTACAGAGGAGATTTACTAGAATATTGCCTGGGTTTAAACAACTAAGTTACAGAGAAAGGTTGAATAAATTAGGTCTTTATTCTCTGGAACGCAGAAGGTTAAGGGGGCACTTGATAGAGGTCTTTAAAATGATGAGAGGGATAGACAGAGTTGATGTGGATCAGCTTTTCCCTTTGAGAATAGGGAAGATTCAAACAAGAGGACATGACTTCAGAATTAAGGGACATAAGTTTAGGGGTAACATGAGGGGGAACGTCTTTACTCAGAGAGTGGTAGCGGTGTGGAATGAGCTTCAAGTGGAAGTGGTGGAGGCAGGTTCGTTGGTATAATTTAAAAATAAATTGTATAGGCATATGGATGAGAAGGGAATGGAGGGTTATGGTATGAGTGCAGGCAGGTGGGACTAAGGGAAAAAAGTTGTTCGGCACGGACTTGTAGGGCTGAGATGGCCTGTTTCCGTGCTGTAATTGTTATATGGTTATATGATTATTATCTGAATGGTGCCAGGTTAGGAAAAGGGGAGGAGCAACGAGATCTGAGTGTCCTTCTACATCAGTCACATAAAGTAAGCATGCAGGTACAGCAGGCAGTAAAGATAGCTAATGGAATGTTGGCCTTCATTGTGACAGGATTTGAGTTTAGGAGCAAGGAGGTCCTACTGCAGTTGTACAGGGCCCTGGTGTGACCGCATCTCGATTAGTGTGCGCAATTTTGGTATCCTAATTTGAGGAAGGACATTCTTCATATTGAGGGAGTGCAGCTTAGGTTCACCAGGTTAATTCCCAGGACGGCAGGACTGACATATAATGAAAGAATGGATCGACAGGGCTTATATTCACTGGAATTTAAGGATGAGAGGAGATCATATAAAAACATATAAAATTCTTAATGGACTGGACAGGCTCGATGCAGGAAAAATGATCCCGATGTTGGGGGAGTCCAGAACCAGGGGACACAGTTTAAGAATAAGGGGTCGGCCATTTAGGACTGAGATGAGGAAAAACGTTTTCACCGAGGGAGTTGTGAATCTGTGTAATTCTCTGCCACAGAAGGCAGTGGAGGCCAATTCACTGGATGTTTTCAAGAGAGAGATAGAAAAAGCTCTTATGGCTAACGGAATCAAGGGAGGGGGAAAAAGCAGGATCAGGGTACTGATTTTGAATGATCACCCATGTTCATATTGAATGGCGATGCTGGCTCAAAGGGTCGAATGGCGTACTCCTGCAACTATTTTCTATGTTTCTATCCATGCATACGTCTAAATCATTCTTAAACCATGCGATAGTCCTTTCCTCAAGCAGTTCATCCCATACACTCACCATCCATTGTGTGAAAAAGTTACCCCTCAGATTCCTATAAAATCTTTCCCCTTAACTATAAACTATGCAGTCTGGTTCTCGATTCACCTACTCTGGGCAAGAAGCCAGGTAGACTGCCAGAAGGTTTCTAGATGGGCCGCGGCTGTGGACTGGGAACGTGGCCGGAGCCTTTATCAAGGCGCCGCGGTCACGATGCCTCCCAGATCGCTGCACTCGTGGGTCGGAGTCTGGGTCCGGGTCAGCGGAGAGGCCGACGGAGCCCGCTGGTGGGGACCGGATCGGCACCACGGAGGCATGAAGTAGCAATGTTACAAAACCTACCTTCATCGGCGCTGCAGTTCTGCCATTGGCCGTGTGCCCGCCTTTGGCGCCTCTCTGGGGGGGGGGGGGGGGGGGGGGGGGGGGGGGGGCAGGATTAAAATGCAGGTTTGTATCGCTTGTCAGAGAGGGATTTCTTCGGGCTGCTAGTCAATGAAGAAAAATCGATCGGAATTCCATTCCAGTTTTTTTTAATTAAAAAATCGCTGGACAATTTAATAGTTGGATTAAAGTAAAATGTGACCTTGAACGCCATTAACGTCTACAACGTGATGGATCGTAATATCAGGACAAAACAAAAGGTAAGTCATCTATTTCAATATAATCTTGCTTCTTGGGGTGGCTTTAATCTAATTTTTTGACACAAAATGTTATTTGGGTTCCAAACGAACCGGCAGTGTCTTTGCCTGCTGATATGGGCTTCATATTTACGGCAACAGCAACGTTCCAATCGATCACATTCCAGAAACACCCACTCGCAAGATGATTTAAATATTTTTTTGGACAACATGGTATAAGAGGATCTAAATTGTCTGTATTTTGTGTTATTGTCTATCCATAATCGTTATTTTTATACTAAATATCCACAACAGTTTTAGCCACATGTATTGTGCAAAAAATAATAATTTTAATTATATTGAGAGTGGATGTTTCTAGATTAATTTATGGGAATTAAACATTAAATTCCTTCCATCTGGCATATAGGTTCATGACAGTGTGTTTTAAAAATCATGTTATATTGTGAATTTTTGTGTGAATGCGATTAGAAACATAGAAACATAGAAATTAGGTGCAGGAGTAGGCCATTCGGCCCTTCGAGCCTGCACCGCCATTCTATATGATCATGGCTGATCATCCAACTCAGTATCCCGTACCTGCCTTCTCTCCATACCCCCTGATCCCCTTAGCCACAAGGGCCACATCTAACTCCATCTTAAATATAGCCAATGAACTGGCCTCAACTACTCTCTGTGCAGAGAGTTCCAGAGATTCACCACTCTCTGTGTGAAAAAAGTTCTTCTCATCTCGGTTTTAAAGGATTTCCCCCTCATCCTTAAGCTGTGACCCCTTGTCCTGGACTTCCTTAACATCGGGAACAATCTTCCTGCATCTAGCCTGTCCAACCCCTTAAGAATTTTGTAAGTTTCTATAAGATCCCCCCTCAATCTCCTAAATTCTACAGAGTATAAACCAAGCCTATCCAGTCTTTCTTCATAAGACAGTCCTGACATCCCAGGAATCAGTCTGGTGAACCGTCTATGGCAATAATGTCCTTCCTCAGATTTGGAGACCAAAACTGTACGCAGTACTCCAGGTGTGGTCTCACCAAGACCCTGTACAACTGCAGTAGAACTTCCCTGCTCCTATACTCAAATCCTTTTGCAATGAAAGCTAACATACCATTCGCTTTCTTTACTGCCTACTGCACCTGCATGCCTACCTTCAATGACTGGTGTACCATGACACCCAGGTCTCGCTGCATCTCCCCCTTTCCCAATCGGCCACCATTTAGATAATAGTCTGCTTTCCCGTTTTTGCCACCAAAATGGATAACCTCACATTTATCCACATTATACTGCATCTGCCAAACATTTGCCCACTCACCCAGCCTATCCAAGTCACCTTGCAGTCTCCTAGCATCCTCCTCACAGCTAACACTGCCCCCCAGCTTAGTGTCACCCGCAAACTTGGAGATATTGCCTTCAATTCCCTCATCCAGATTATTAATATATATTGTAAATAGCTGGGGTCCCAGCACTGAGCCTTGCGGTACCCCACTAGCCACTGCCTGCCATTGTGAAAAGGACCCGTTTACTCCTACTCTTTGCTTCCTGTTTGCCAGCCAGTTCTCTATCCACATCAATACTGAACCCCCAATGCCGTGTGCTTTAAATTTGTATACTAATCTCTTATGTGGGACCTTGTCAAAAGCCTTCTGGAAGTCCAGATACACCACATCCACTGGTTCTCCCCTATCCACGCTCCTAGTTACATCCTCGAAAAATTCTATAAGATTCGTCAGACATGATTTACCTTTTGTAAATCCATGCTGACTTTGTCCAATGATTTCACCACTTTCCAAATGTGCTGCTATCCCATCTTTAATAACTGACTCTAGCAGTTTCCCCACTACCGATGTTAGACTAACTGGTCTGTAATTCCCCGTTTTCTCTCTCCCTCCCTTCTTAAAAAGTGGGGTTACGTTTGCTACCCGCCAATCTTCAGGAACTACTCCAGAATCTAAAGAGTTTTGAAAGATTATTACTTAGTTTGTTATTTGGATCCTTAGGCTATTAACTTTATCATTTCTAACTTTTTTTCTAAAACTGCAAATAATAACTTGTTTCTGTTAATGCTGTTCAGTGTTTTTTTCCCCTTTACATTTTACACAGATGTCTCCGAAGAAGAAATGCAAAATTGTCAATCCAAATGCCCAGCAAAAGAGAATGATTTAGACAGCATTCGCAGAGATTATCCAAATTTGGACTACTCCAAATGTGATGATCTTCAGGACATTCTTAATTGGGAAAGTAGTGGGCAGAAAGGCATGTCATGTGTGGTTTGAAGAGCAAAAACTTGTAGTTTACAATGCCAAAATTGAAAAGTTGAGGAAAAACAAGATGTAC
The DNA here is from genome assembly GCF_028641065.1 of Leucoraja erinaceus. Classification (NCBI taxonomy): domain Eukaryota; kingdom Metazoa; phylum Chordata; class Chondrichthyes; order Rajiformes; family Rajidae; genus Leucoraja; species Leucoraja erinaceus. Next base: position 139,275,015 of record NC_073377.1, on the reverse strand, counting down.
GGAGTTGCTTATTGGTTACAATCTGAGGAGTATGATGATGCTACTGATTATGTACTGATTATGCCAATGTACCAGCTAGCAACTGATCTTCTCCATAAGGACTTTGTCTATTGCTAGAAATTGTAACTTATTTACCTATCTGTTACGGATGTACAGCATATAATACAATAATATTAAAGTTCTGATCTTGAGAATGTTACATTTTTGAATTTTCAAGGCAGCCTGGTGTTTATTACTATTTCCGTCACAATGGTCAATTTTGTAATTAGCTACAATTAGGTAACTAACTAATTATATGCTTTAATTTCAGGTCATCCAAGTAAGATGTTTCATATTTGTTTCAGAATGCTTCAATCTATAATAACTGAAAATTTCATTCAGTTCTCTTAAATTTTAAGAAAGTTATGGGCTTTTGACTATCCTCGATCACAGCTTTTGTGTTAAGTCAATGGAAAAGCAATAGGGACCAAGATGCCAATTTCCCAGTATGAAAATGGCCATAACCTTTTTAATACTGAAGATATGGAAGTGAATTAGGTGTCAAATTAAACTTCCTTTTATGCTTTATCTGATGGGACAAATTGCAGACTTGATTTTTAAAACCTCAAAATTTTGTAATATTGCTACGTGAAGTGGGGCGTCGACAGCGGAGAGGCCTCAGTGGCGAAGCCTCGCGACGAGGGGGCCTCGGCGGTGATGAAGCCTCGTGGTGGTGGCGATGCCTCACGGGACGACCCACGGTCGACAGTCGATGAGAGCGAGGAGGACCACCATGTGGGGGAGGGGAAGAACAATGGAGGACCCGGCCTAGGTGGACCGCTCTGGGGGTTGGGGGGAAAAACAAAAGGGGGAGCCAGTGTGCTTTGTCACTTTGCCAGCGCAGTAGGTAGCTGCTATTTGTATGCATTGTGTATGCAAGCAAATAATTTAACTGTGCCTTGTCACATGGGACAATAAAGTATTCCTATTCCTATTCAATGTTTGCCTGATTGTCCATAAATGAGTAAAGGGGAGCTTTCAAAGAGCAGATAGTTTCATGACTATCAAAAGGATTTGAGTATAGGAGCAGGGAGGTTCTACTGCAGTTGTACAGGGTCTTGGTGAGACTACACCTGGAGTATTGCGTAGAGTTTTGGTCTCCAATTCTGAGGAATGACATTATTGCCATAGAGGGAGTGCAGAGAAGGTTCACCAGACTGAATCCTGGGATGTCAGGACTTTCATATGAAGAAAGACTGGATAGACTCGGCTTGTACTCGCTAGAATTTAGGAGATTGAGGGGGGATCTTATAGAAACGTACAAAATTCTTAAGGGGTTGGAGAGGCTAGATGCAGGAAGATTGTTCCCGATGTTGGGGAAGTCCAGGACAAGGGGTCACAGCTTAAGGATAGAGGGGAAATCATTTAGGACCGAGATGAGAAAAACATTTTTCACACAGGGAGTGGTGAATCTCTGGAACTCTCTGCCACAGAAGGCAGTTGAGGCCAGTTCATTGACGATATTTAAGAGGGTGGTAGATGTGGCCCTTTGTGGCTAAAGGGATCAGGGGGTATGGAGAGAAGGCAGGTACGGGATACCGAGTAGGATGATCAGCCATGATCATATTGAATGGCAGTGCAGGCTCGAAGGGCCGAATGGCCTACTCCTGCACCTATTTTCTATGTTTCTATGACAGATATATTGGATGGGAGCTGTGGAGAGTTTTTTATCTAATGAATGTCCTAAATGTGTGATGGATTAATGAATGCCTTCTGATCTTTTTTCTGTAATGTGATTCTATTAACTGCAGTATTTGGAGGTTTTGATTGGAAACACTTTGAAAATAAACCAAAGGGATGTGAAAAGAAATGTATGCTGTTATTTGCTGTAATTGGTACAGTTCTGCTTCTAAAGCAATTGAAGTACATTCAATAATACATTTCAAAGAGGTATTGGATAAATGCTTGCACTGGAGCATTTGCTAGACTACGGTGAACGAGTGAAATTGAGTAATTACATAGCTTCTTTAAAGAGCTGGCACAGGGAGAAAGGGCTGAATGGCCTTCTCTGACCTATGTCATTCTATGATTGTATGCTGGAGCCCGAAACTGCCTTCATAAAAAATAATTGTAAAATATAAACCTGGGTTATATTTAAACAAACAGTTTGCAAATAATTTTGTAATCCTGCTAAATAATAAATTTATAATTCACATTAAAAAAAAAAACACAAAGTGCTGGAGTAACTCAGCTGGTCAGGCAGCATCTCTGGAGATTTGGATAGGTGATGTTTTGGGTTGAAACACTTCTTCAGACTTCTTCTTCAGTCATCTCAGACTCCTGCCATGATATTCCCCTTAATCATAAAACTCCCCCTTATCTTTTATCCCCAACTGTAGCACCTATGCTGCCACATAAAAGGAGCTCTACTAATGCCTTTTTTTGTTGTTGCTATTGCCACTTTCCAATTTTGATTTGCCATTTTCTCATTTACTTACAAAATGCCGGTTTTATGGGGTCATTCTGTTTCCAGTGTCAGCTTGTTCTGACGTCGTGATTGAGACCAAGGCTGGTGTTACCATGTGTAGGAAGGAACCCCAGATGCTGATTAAACCAAAGATAAACACAAAGTGCTGGAGTAACTGGAGTGAGACTCAATGCAAATTGGAGGAACAGCACCTCATATTTCACTTAGGCAGCTTACAACCCAGAGGTATGATACTGATTTCTCTAACTTCAAGGAAATCTTGCTTTCCCTCTCTCTCCGTCTCTCCCCACCCTAGTTCTCCGACTAGTTTCACTGTCCACCTGATTAATTTTACTGTTTGTATACCTCATTGTCAACTTCCCCTCAGTCATCAATGAACTATTCTACATAGAAGATAGGCACAACATGCTGGAGTAACTCAGCGGGACAGGCAGCATCTCTGGAGAGAAGAAATGGGTGATGTTTTTGGTTGAGACCCTTCTTCAGACTGGGCCTACATTTTACATTTCCTTGACCAACATCTGTGTTGATCTGTTGTTTCAACACCTTACCCTTCCATACCTCTATCTCTCTCTCCACCAACTGTCAGTCTGAAGAACGGTCTCAACCTGAAACACCATCTATTCCTTCTCTCCAGAGATACTGCCTATCCCACTGAGTTACTCCAGCATTTTGTGTCTATCTTCGGTTTAAACCAGCATCTGCATTTCCTTCCTGCACATCAAAGCTGAGTTAGTTTTACATTAAATGTCCTTGAAACCATTTAAGTATTTGTTAACTTAATTCCCTTTTTGATTAAAATGCCCTAAGGTCATAAGCCATAGGAGCATGATTAGGCCATTCGGCCCATCGAGTCTACTCCGCCATCCAATTGTGAGAAAAGGGTTAATAGAGATGGTTGATTTATACTAGAACTCTGAAATATAACTTTGAAAGAAATAAGGTGTCAGCAGAAGCCAGACTGCTGGTAGAATAGAAAGTAACGATATACAGAACAGAGAAATTCCAGATAAAAAGTAGCAAACAGATAGAAACTTCAGCAGAAGCCTTAAGAGTCTTTGACGTCAGGAGACGTTCCGAGACGTTCTCGTGGGAATATAAACCTTAGTGTTCTGATTGGAAGAAGCTCAATGGGGAGAGATGAGGATGTGATAATAATGAAATGAAATGTATAAAGATAGAAAGCATCTCCATCTTTGTTGTGCCTCTAGGGGACATCAGAGGAGAGGCACCTATTCTGCAGAATATGAAATTAATAAAAACACTTCTTTGCCTGAATTTGTCTCGAGAGCATTTGTGATTTTGAATCTCACACAATCATGGCTGATCTATCTCTTCCTCCTGACCCCCATTCTCCTGCCTTCTCCCCACAACACCCAAGATCAAGACCAAGAATCTATATTAAACATATCTATTGACTTGGCTATTAATTGAAGATTGAGATGTGGTGTGTGTGTGTGGCTGCTGCAGCCACGCTGGGGAGGTGCTGGGGGTGGGGGTGTGAGCAAAGATTATAGAGCTCTGCTCCAAAGATCTTTGCTCTGCTCTATAATTTTTGCGTGTGAGTACGTCGGGAGCCGCTGTGGGCGAGTGTCGCCGTCGCCGGCGGGCGGGGCGGGGAGGGGAGGGTGTGCGAGTAAAGGTCCGCTCTTTGGGTGTGAGTGCGGAGACGGCCGCTGTGAACGAGTGTCGCTGTTTCCGGCGGGGGGAGGGGCGGGGAGGGTGTGTGAGCAAAGATCTTAGAGCTCTGCTCTAAGATCTTTGGGTGTGAGTGCGGAGACGGCCGCTGTGTGCGAGTGTCGCTGTCGCCGGCGGGCGGGTGAGCCCAGCGTTGCCGCGGTGACCGCGGGCCTGAGCGAAGGCCGGGGACTCGCTCGCTCACTCGGCGCCGGGGACAAGGCGGCTGCACCTGCGTTGCCGACAGCCGGACCGCAGTCATGGTGGAGGTGGGTTCGCTGTGAAGAAACATTCACCCCGGCTTCTGTGGGCCCAGAGGGTGCGGGGAGAGGGGGTATGGTGGGCCCCACACAACTTCACCTTAAACTTATCCCCTCTAGTTCTTGATTCTCCTACTCTGGGTAAAATATTTTGGTCATCTACCCGATCTATTCCCCTCATGATCTCATACTTATACACCTCCATAAGATCACCCCTCTTCCTCCTGCGCTCCAAGTAAAGGCCCAGCCTGCTCAACTACCTCTCCCTGTATCTCAGGCCCACCAGACAACATCCTCGTAAATCTTCTCTGCACCCATTCTAACTTAGCAACAACAACAAAACCAAGGTGACCAAAATTGAACACGATAATCTAAATGTGACCTCACCAATGTCCTGTACCACTCTAATATGATCTCACAACTTCTACACTCGGTACTCTGACTCAGTGCCCCTACTGTAGATGAGGCTCGCACCAGGGTCTCTTCAATACCCCGCAACACTGCTCTCTCTCCCCATCCCCCCACTCACAACAGGGGCAGAGTCTCCCTAGTCCTCACCTTTCACCCCACCAGCCGTCACTTACAACAAGTAATCCTCCGTCAGTTTCGCCACCTCCAACGTGACCCCACCACTCGCCACATCTTCCCATCTCTACCCCCGTCTGCTTTCCGCAAAGACCGCTCCTTCCGTAACTCCCTTGTCAATTCTTCCCTTCCCTCCCCGCACCACCCCCTCTCTTGATGCTACACTTGTCACTTTACCTTCCCCCTCGACTCCAATCAGGGACCCAAGCAGTCATTCCAGGTGCGACAGAGGTTCATCTGCATCTCCTCCAACCTCATCTATTGCATCCGCTGCTCTAGATGTCAGCTGATCTACATCGGTGAGACTTAGCGTAGGCTTGGTGATCATTTCGCCGAACACCTCCGCTCAGTCCGCATTAACCAAGCTGACCTCTCGGTGGCTCAGCACTTCAACTCCCCCTCCCATTCCGTATCCGACCTCTCGGTACTGGGCCTCCTCCATGGCCACAGTGAGCACCACCGGAAATTGGAGGAACAGCACCTCGTATTCCGCTTGGGCAGTCTGGGTGGTATAAACATTTAATTCTCCCAATTCCGTTAGCCCTTGCTGTCTCCTCCCCTTCCTAGCTCTACCCTCGGGCTCCTCCTTTTTCCTTTCTTCATCCCCCCCCCCCCCCCCCTCTCCCTTATCAGCACTTGTCCATCTAAATGCATATTTATGTTCAGAATTGGGCCATTGGTTCTATCAAGTCTACTCCGCCATTCAATCACGTCAGATCTATCATTCCCTCTCAACCCCGTTCTCCTGCCTTCTCTCCACTACCCTTGACATCTGTACTAATCAAGCAGCCTCCACCTTAAAATGTCCACTGATGGCCTCCGCACCTGTCTGTAGCAATGAATTTCACAGATTCACCACGCTCTGACTAAAGAAATTTCTCATCCTCTCCTTTCTAAATGTACTTTCTGTTTATTCAGAGGTTATGGCCTCTGGTCCTAGACTCTCCCACTAGTAGAAACATCTTCTCCACATTCATTCTATCCAGGCCTTTCACTATTTGGTAAGTATCAATAAGATCCCCCCTCATCCTTTTAAACTCCAGTGTGTACAGGCCCAGTGCCTTCAAACGCTGATCATATATTAATCCAATCATTCCTGGGATCTTTGTCATCAACCTCTGGATCCTTCCCAGCTTTTCTTCCTCTGATATGGGGCCCTAAACTGCTCTCGATACTCCAAATGTGATCTGACCAGTGGCTTGTATAGCCTCAGTATTACATCCCTGTTTTATATTTTAACCCACTCAAAATAAATGTTAAATAAATAAATGCATTTGCCTTCCTTACTACTGATTCAACTTTCAAATTAACTCTGTTCTAGCACTCCCAAGTCCCTTTGCACTTCCCATTTCTGAATTCTCTCCCCATTTAGACAATAATCTAAGCTTTTATTCCAGTTATCAGAATGCATGACTCCACACTTTGCTACGCCGTATTCCATCTGCCACTTCTCAACCCACTCTCCCAACCTGTGCAAGTCCTTCTGTAGACTCTATGCTTTCTCTACAACTACCTGCCCCTCCACCTATGTTCATATCATCTGCAAACGGCCACAAAACCTTCAACTGTATCCCAATCATTGATATACACCGTGAAGAGTAGCGAACCCAGCACTGACCCTTGCGGAATACCGCTAGTCACTGGCAGCCAACCAGAAAAAAACCCTTTTAATGCCACTCTTTGCCTTCTGCCATACTGCTATCCATACTAATATCTGCCCTTTGATATCATGGGCTCTCTTCTTCTTAAGATGAAAATCCAGATAAACAGCATCCATTAACTCTCCTTTGTCTATTCTGCTATTTACTTCCTCAAAGAATCACAAAAGGTTTGTCAGGCAAGATCTCCCTTTCACTAAACCATGCTGACTTTGGCCTATTTTATCGTGTGCTTTTAAGTACTCAGAAACCTCATCCTTTATAATGGACTCTCAATTCTTATCAACCATTGAAGTAAGGCTAACTGACCTATAGTTGTTTCCACTCTTCTGCTTCACTCCCTTCTTGAACAGAGGACTAATTTTTCAATTGTCTGGAACCATTCCTGACTTGAAAGATTGCTGCTAGCTCCACAACCTTTAAAGCCACGTCCTCCAGAACCCTGTGGTGCAGTCTATCTGGTCCAGGTGACTTACCCACCTTCAGACTGTTCAGCTTCCCAAGCATCTTCTCCCTAGTGATAACCACTCCACGAATTTCCATCCCCTGACTCTCTTGAATTTCAGGCACATTGCTGGTGTCTTCCACTGTGAAGACTGACGCAAGGAGAAAAAAAAAATTAATCTGCATTTCTTTATTCCCCATTATCATTTCTCCAGCATAATTTTCCAGTGGTCCAACACCCACTCGCCTCTTTTTCTTACTCTCTGTATGTCTGATAAACTTTTGTTATCCTCTTTTATGTTTTATATTTCATCTTTTCTCCCCAAATTGTCTTTTTCTGTTGTTTTTTAAAAGCTTCCCGTTTATCTTTGCAGTGTTGTATGCCTATTCGCTATCTTATCCCTCACAATACCTACTAGCCACAGATGTTAGACTCACTGGCCTATAGTTCCCAGACTTTTTCGTAAACAGAGGCAAAACATTTACCACCCTCCAGTCATTCGTTAGTTTCTTTTTAATGATGTCTCATAAACCTCAGCCAGGCCACCTGCAATTTCTTCTCTAACTTCCCAGTGTCCTCTGATATATCTGCGCAGGCCCTGGTGATTTGTCCACCTTCGTGTGTGTTAGGACCTTCACCATCTCCTCAACAGTAATATTGACTTCCCTTAAGGCATTTCCATTGACTGCCCCAAGTTCCCCGGTCCTCGTATCTTTCTCCATGGTAAAAACAGAGGAGAAATAGTCATTGAGGACCTTGCCCATCTCCTGTAGCTGCACACAGAGTTGACCGCTTTGATTACTGAGTGATCCCATTCCCTCTCTGGTTACCCTTTTCCCCTTAATGTACATAAATTCCCTTGGGATTATCCTTATCTGTCGGAGCTATCTCCTGATTTGCTATTTTAGCATGCTCCTCAATTCTTGAAACTCCTCCAGAGATACACGATCAAAGCTGCAAACCTGCCCCATGCCTTCCCTACGTCGTAGCTCGTGGATGTCACGTAGCGGCTCGTAATGGTAAGGGCAGGTACTCGGGAAACGCGGTAACTCGCAACATTTTTTCAGCACTGTGAAAAATGTCCACACGAGCCCCGAGAACCTACGAACGACTATTACCATAATTCTCCGAGTTCAAATCAGGGGAAATTCGGGAGAATTACCTCGTACAGTGGGACAGGTCCTTTACTGCCACCTGCTTTGCCCTTCACTCTCACAGGAACATGCATGCCCTGAACTCTAGTCACCACACTTTTACCACATTCTGGATGTTCTTCATCCAGCAAACGACCTGCTTCAATCAACTTGAGCGAGTTCCTGTCCATAATTATCTTAAAGCTAATCGAACAGTTAGCTTGGCCGCTGGTTCCTTTTAAAAACTTCCCACTTTCCGGACTGTTCTTTACCTTTAGACAACTTGCTGTAATCAATTTGAGGGAGTTCCTGTATAGTTCCTTCAAAGTTGGCCTTAAAGAGGTTAAAGCAAGCAAGTATAGTTTGCAGGCCAAGCAAGGGTGGGACCAGGAGCCTGGACGTTTGATCAGCTAAACTGTATTTTGTTTCATTTAAAAAGCCTCACAGCGAAGGCGGGTGTACTCGGAGCATAGATCGGCATATGGGAATGTGATATAGTTTTGAAGGCAAGCTTACCATACATGATTGATGGATGGATAGGATTATTGTCTCAATGATGTGAGATACCAGATAGGGTGGCATGGTGGCGTAGCGATAGAGTTGCTGCCTTGCGGCGCCAGAGACCCGGGTTTGATCCTGACCATGGGTGCTGCCTGTATGGAGTTTGTACGTTCTCCCCGTTGCCTGTGTGGGTTTTCTACACACTCCAAAGACGTACAGGTTAATTGGCTTGTTGTAAATGTAAAATTGCCCCTAGTGTCTGTAGGGTAGTGTTAATGCGAGGATCATTGATCTGAGCGGACTCGGTGGGCCCAAGGGCCTGTTTCCACTCTAGTCTGTAAAGTAAACTAAACAATGCTTCTTGTGTGACAAGTTGCGAGGAAGGGATTTACACTATTGATCAAGAAGACTGCATTGTGAAGCCGATATCCCGGGGAAGGGGAGATGGAGGCCTCATGGCCAGAATTCAGAAATTACAAAAAGGGGAATTAAAAACAAACCCACCCCTCTTTTCCAGCTTTCTCTCCTCTACTCCAATCAGAAGGGCCCCGTTCTGAAATTTAGTCTGTCCCGTCCCTCTATAGATGCTGCCTGTCTCGCTGAGTTCTTCCAGCACTTTGGTTTTTGTTGAATAATCCAGCATCTGCAGTTTTTTGTATATATAAAATAATTCAGCGGGTTAAGCAACAAGAAAGGGAAAGAAAGTGTCAACATTTCGGCTCAAGAATGTGCATCAATCCTTCTGGTATGCTGGAAGAGGTAGCTAATTGGACATAAAATTGGCTTGATGGTAGGAAGCTGAGGCTGGTAGTTGTTTCCAGACCCGGGTAGCCCGCATGGGTTAGTTTTTGTCATTTAGTAATGATTTGTATGAGAATGCAGTCGGCCTGTTTAGTAAGTTCGCAGATTACATCAAAATTGGTGATATACTGAACAATTAAGAAAGTTTCCTCCAAATACAAGGTGTAGCTATGGGCACGCGCATGGGACCCACCTATGCCTGTCTCTTTGTCGGGTACGTCGAACAATCCTTGTTCGAGGCGTACCAGGGCCTCATCCCCGACCTCTACCTCCGCTACATCGACGATTGCTTTGGTCCTACCTCCTGCACCCACACACAACTGACTGACTTCATCCGCTTCACCACTAACTTCCATCTGGCACACAAATACACCTGGACCATTTCCGACACTTCTCTACCATTTCTTGACCTCACTATCTCCATTGCAGGTTTTAGACTTCTGACCGACATCCACTATAAACCCACTGACTCCCATGGCTATCTAGACTACTCTTCTTCCCACCCTGCTTCCTGTAAGGACTCCATCCCCTACTCCTAATTCCTCCATCTACACCGCATCTGCTCCCAGGGTGAGGTGTTTCACACCAGGGTATCGGAAATGTCCTAATTCTTCAGGGAACGGGGGTTCCCCTCCCCTACTATAGATGAGGCTCGCACCAGGGTCTCTTCAATACCCCATAACACTGCTCTCTCTCTCTCCATCCCCCCTACTCGTAACAAGGGCAGAGTCCCTCTAGTCCTCACCTTTCACCCCACTAGCCGTCACATACAACAAATAGTCCTCCGTCATTTTCGCCACCTCCAACGTGACCCCACCACTCGCCACATCTTCCCATCTCCCCCCGTCTGCTTTCCGCAAAGACCGCTCCCTCCGTAACTCCCTAGTCAATTCTTCTCTTCCCACACGCACCACCCCTCCCCGGGCACTTTCCCTTGCGACCGCAAGAGATGCTACACTTGTCGCTTTACCTCTCCCCTCGACTCCATTCAAGGACCCAAACAGTCATTCCAGGTGCGACAGAGGTTCACCTGCATCTCCTCCAACCTTATCTATTGCATCCGCTGCAGTAGATGTCAGCTGATCTACATCAGTGAGACCAAGCGTAGGCTTGGCAATGGTTTTGCCAAACACCTCCGCATTTACCAACCCGACCTTCCGATGGCTCAGCACTTCAACTCCCCCTCCCATTCCGAATCCGACCTCTCTGTCCTGGGCCTCCTCCATGGCCAGAGTGAGCACCATCGGAAATTGGAGGAGCAGCACCTCATATTCAGCTTGGGCAGTCTGCACCCTAGTGGCATAAACATTGAATTCTCCAATTTCCTGTAGCCTTTGTGGTCTCCTCTTCCCCCCCCCCCCTCCATCAGTCTGAAGAAGGGTTTTGGCCCGAAACTTTGCCTATTTCCTTCGCTCCATAGATGTTGCTGCACCCGCTGAGTTTCTCTGGCACTTTTGTCTACCTTTGATTTTCCAGCATCTGCAGTCCTTCTTAAACAATTAAGAAAGTTGGCTTGTTGTGATTAGATAGTGATAACTGAGAAGGCAAGGGAATGGCAAGTGGAATTATCTCTGACTCATCAAATGATGCATTTTAGGAACTTAAACCTGGGCGGGCCATGCCAGTTAATGGCACGGCCCTGGGAAAGTTGTTAAATTGGGATCCATGAGGGGTAGAAGTACATATGTCCTTGATAGTGGCTACATGGGTATTTACAGTGGTGAAGATGTGCAGCATGTTTCATCTGTTGAAGCATTTAGCACAAGTGTTGAAATGTCATGTTACGGTTTCAAAATGTTGGTCAAGCGTATTGTACGCAGTTCCGGTTGCCCTACTACAAGAAAGATGTGATTCACGGAAATGTTGCTGCATCTAGAGGACTTGAGTTACAAGGATAAATTGGTAGGGGGACTCTCTTTTCCTTGGAGGTAGATAACCCAAGTCTGTTTCCCATGGTACGACTGCCCGGTACTTGGGGGGTGTCCATCCGTTCAAGGTGAGAGAGAAGCTTTAATGGGGATCTGAGGGGTAAATGTTTCATACAAGGAGTAGTTGATATCTAAAATGACCTGTCAGAGGAGGTGGTTGAGGTAGGAACAGTTACAACACTTAAGGGGCATCTATACGGGATAGCTTTTGGACAGAGAGCCCCAGAGTATGCAAGCACATATTGCCCCTAGGAATGGAAACGTAGGTATACGAGGTCAGGGAGAAGGACATGGAGGGATATGGAATTAAGCAATTGGGATTTTGAGATGGACGGGTGCTCAGTATAGATGCTATGGGCTGAAGGTCCTGTTTCTATTTGTAGCTCATGTCTCACTGGTGTACAGCTATACGCCGTGAGTGTAGACCTTGTACAGGTTGAACACCAATTTTCCGGCAACTGATGATCCATCCACCCCTCTAATCCGGACAAAATTAGGAGAGCTCAGTTGAAATTCCCTGAGTGGTCACAGATGGCGTTGCGAGTATCGAGTTCTCCTTCCGGTCGTGTCCTTCTGTCGTGAAAGAATTAACTACGCTCTCAATCATCTCCTGTTTCGCAAAGACAATGCAGTAAACCCTCGATTAATCAACTCCCTTATGACAGATGTTGGAAATAATAGACGGACCTGTCGCCCCATCCCCGGCTCCCACTGGCTCCCCGGCTGTTTAGACCCTTGGTTCTGACCGCACTCCCGACTCGCAAGGTGCACCAGCGAGCCCGTCTTCACCCACCGACAGGACGCAAAGTACTGGAGTAATTCAGCGGGTCGGGATCTCTGGAGAACATGGATAGGTGACATCAGGATCCTTCCTCAGACTGATTCAGTCGACTGAGTTACTTCAGTACTTAGCGTTTTTGTGTGCCCCCTGAGTCACCATGGGGCTCCCTCCCCTCAGACCTGCTTTCAAGTGGTTGCATGTAAGCAACTCCGGGGGAGGAGGGGGGTGGGGGGGGGGGGGGGTTGGAGGGGGCACTTCATTAAGTTGAAATAAAGAAAGCAATTTGATGTTGGGCATCTTTCCGATTTTCTCGAATGTGAAGAAGATATAATAAGAACTGTGTTTATCCTATTAGCAGCATTTTGTTGCGACTAAGGAAGTTCTTTCGCAGTGGTGCTCAGCTCGCATTTGAAGCTTGTTAAAATTTGAGGAATGAGTTCCTAACCTATTCAAACAATGCTGACAGTATTGAACATTTCCATATGAGCAGAAGCCTGACCAGATGCAGCTTAAAATTCTCTAGTTATGTCAAGAAATGTGGCTTAATAACAGCAAGTTGATTTATGAAGCCCACCTCACATTTAGGAATATGGCTTAAGGCAGTTTACAGTCAGGATTCTATTGGTCATTTAGAAATGCTTTAATTTTTATTCTGAAACCTGAGTTAAATGAATTTATTTTTGCTATTTATCAGGAGGTGCAGAAACATTCGGTACACACGCTGGTATTCAGATCTCTAAAAAGAACTCATGACATGTTTGTTAGTGATCATGCCAAGCCTATTTCAGCAGATGAAAAAAGGTAAGTGCTTGCAGTCTTTATTTTCAGGATCAAAGTGTAATCTATTTGGATCTTGAGTGCATTTCTACATCATAGGGCTTTGATTGCATTGCGAACATAATAAACAGGTAGTATTTTATGTTAGGCATAAAAGATGTGAAATTTGTCATAACTGGAACAACATTGTATCGTTTTATTTTGGGTTCATCACGATTTGCTGAAACTAATATATATGTTTGTCCAAACCATATTCGATTTGAAGTGGCTGATCATAATGACTTCTAATTCGTCATTTTCTGAACTCAGCTTGTATGCAAGAGTTTTCAAGTGCTTGAGAAATATTTAAGGAACCATTTCAGCTGTTCAATTATGAAACAAAATGCTGCTGCTGAAAGTATTAATCAAATCATGGTCTAAAAATAAACAAATCTGTTAGTTGTGATGTCTGGCATAAATAAGTTTTGCCATATATTGTGTTCATTACTAAATTATGTAGCTTTGCAAAATAGAATTATGACAGACGTGCCGATGGCGCAGCGGTAGAGTTGCTGCCTTATGGGCCTGTTCCACTTACGCAACTTTTTCGGCGACTGTTGGCATCCGTCAAAGGTCATTGCAGGTCGCCGAAAATTTTCAACATGTTGAAAATTCAGCGGCGATCAGAAAGACGCTAAGAATCTTTGGGCGACTGAGGAGACTACTCACGACCATACTGGCGACATGTTGCAGGATGAAGCCTGTATGGTCGTGATTAGTCGCCCAAAGAGTCGTACCTTCTGGTCGCCGCTGGATTTTCAACACGCTGAAAATTTTCGGCGACCTGCAACGACCTATGACAGATGCGGGCAGTCGCTGAAAAAGTTGCGTAAGTGGGATGGGCCCATTACAGCATTTACAACGCCAGAGACCCGGGTTCAATCCCGGCTACGGGTGCTGTATGTACGGAGTTAGTACGTTCTCCCCGGGACCCCGTGGGTTTAGTCCAAGATCTTCATTTTCCTCCGACAGTCCAAAGACGTTACAGCTTTGTAGGTTAATTGGCCTGGTATAAATGTAAATTGTCCCTAGCGTGTGTGGAATATTATTAATGGGCGGGGGTTGGTGTGGGCTCAGTGGGCCGAATGGCCTGTTTCCGCGCTTTATACCTAAACTAGACAGCATAGAGAGATGCAGCATGGAAACAGGCTCTTTGAGCCATTAAGTGTGCACAAACCAACCCATTGCCCCTCATTTTCATCCAGATTCTATCTGCGCACGTAATTTGCAGTGACCAACTAACTTACCAACACACATATCTTTGGGATGTCGGAGGCAATAGGAGCACCTGAAGGACACCCATATGTCGCACAGCACTACTGCTGTGCTACTTTGTCTCCGAAATGTAACATAATAATACTTTTAACATTATAATTGGGGTGATGTAAAAATTTGTTGTGGTTAACTGTCATTCAAAGAAAAAGCCTGGTTACTTGGGTTTTTAATAGCTTTGTTAAATATATCTGGAATACAATATTTTTCATAGTAACACTATAATTGGAAAAAACGGAGCAGGAGGTATGTTGTTGGGTTTCAGGTAGGAGGGGATTAAGGAGTTTGTCTGACAAGAGAAAGGGTTTCCCTGTAGGTACCTGGGAAACATCCAGTTATTTAATGCTATTTCGATGAAATAATTCGGGGGTTATTTTTGTATTTTGTTGTTGTGAATGTGACCGTATTGAGGTAAAAGCTCTTGCTGATAAACGATTGTGTAAAAGCTGTAGAGACACTGATCATATTTGCATGAATTCACAGTTTTACCTCATTTTGTAATTGATCAGTTACAAGCTCAAGATGAATGTGAAGCTACAAACAGAATACAGTCCTGTACTTCACATGCCTATACTTAAAGAAATCAAAGAAAAATGCGCTCAGTCCTATAACCATGGGCATTATACCATCAATCAAGGTAAGTGTTCACACACCAAATTTTCTATGTTCCTTTACTCATGTGTTTATGATTTTTAATTATCCAAGCGTCAGCATCTGTAAAATCTGCGTCTTATGTAATTTCCACGATATTTAAAATTCCACATTATTGATTTCAGAAACAACTTAAATTTCAGAATACTTTTGGTGAGGTTCCTGACAGTTGGCAATACATGTAATTAGAGTGGTAAAGAAGGCATAATGTATGCTTGCCTTTATCGGTTGAGACATTGAGTATAAAAGTCAGGAAGTCAATGGAGAATATATTGAAGGGTATGTGCATACTGGAAGGTACATCCACTGAGGTATGTTTGGATGCGCTCAAAAGTAAGAAAGAAGCAAATACCCTAATGGAATTATTTTATAAGCCACCCAATGGTCAGGGGGAGATAGAGGGACATATATGTAGACAGATTACAGAAGGGTGCAAGAACCAAAGGGTTGTTGTGTAAGACGTTAACAGGAGTTAAGGAGGGTAGATTGGGAGCCAATGTTTTTAGGCAAGTCTACAGATGACACATGGGAGATGTTTAAAGGCCATCTGATGAAAGTATACGATTTGTATGATCCAGTAAAGAGAAGGCATAAGGATGGCTGACAGTTTTTATGACTGAGTTTAAAACATGGATGAACAAGGAGATTTTAAACTCAGTCATAAAAACTCGATCCGATTCATGAGATACGGTTGCCCACATATAAAACTATGCTGACTATCCTGATCAGACTTTGTCTATCTAAATGCACAAAGAAAAAGGAAGCCTATTCAGATCTGGCCCCAGGTTATTGAGGAAGGCAAGAGAGGAGATTGACAAGAACCTTGACAGTGATCTTTGTATTTTCACTAGCCACAGGTGAGGTACTGAAAGATAGTGGCTCATGTTGTTCCTCTGTTTAAGAAGGGAAGTAGAGAGCATCCAGGACACTAGGCTGGTGAGCCTCATGCCAGTGCTCGGGGAACTATTGGAGAGAATTCTTCAAGATAAAATTTGTACCCATTTGAAAGAGAATAAGCTAATTTGGGATAGCCAGCACGGCTTTGCAGATGGCGGGTTTGTGTTTTACTAACTTGATTGAGTTTTTGGAGGTGGTGATGAAGGAGATTGATGAAGTCAAGGTGGTGGATGTTGTTCTCGTGGATTTTTGTAAGACTTTCAATTAGGACCCTCAACCCTGATTAACAAGTGTAAGATGTACGGGATTCATAATGACTTGGTCGTATAGTTTTAGAACTAGCTGGTGGAGGTAGATATGATAATAGACAATAGACAGTAGGTGCAGGAGTAGGCCATTCGGCCCCTCGAGCCAGCACCGCCATTCAATGTGATCATAGTTGATCATCCCCAAACCCCAATCAGTACCCCGTTCCGGCCTTCTCCCCATATCCGCTAACTCCGCTATCTTTAAGAGCCCTATCCAGCTCTCTTGAAAGCATCCCGAGAACCTGCCTCCCTTTGAGGCAGAGAATTCCACAGACTCACAACTGTGAGAAAAAGTGTTTCCTCGTCTCCGTAATGGCTTGCCCCTTATTCTTAAACCGTGGCCCCTGGTTCTGGACTCCCCCAACATCGTTTAATGCCATTTAAGAGGCTTTTAGATAGGCATATATAGAAGTGCAGGGAATAGAGAGATATGGATCATGTACAGGCAGATGGGATCAGTTTAACGGCATCATGTTCGGCATCCTGTGCTGTACTGTTCGATATTATGTCATGATAGGGCTGAATAGGACTTTGGTTAGTCCACATTTGGGGTATTGTGCACAGTTTTGGTCTCTTCGTTACCGGACGGATGTGGAGAGATTAGAGAAGATTCAGAAGACGTTTACCAGAAGTCTGGTAAACACAGGGCCGGCCTGCGAGTTAAAATTCTAAATTGGGGCAAGGCCAACTTTGATGGTATTAGACAGGAACTCGCCCATTTTGATTGGAGCAGGTTGTTTGCAGTAAAAGGAACGTCAGGAATGTGGGATACATTTAAAAATGTTCTGAGGAGTTTAGGGCATGCACGTCCCTGTAAGTGTGAAGGGCGAGGCAGGTGAGTGTAAGGGAGCTTGGGTGATAAGAGAAATTGAGGCTCTGGTCAAGAATAAGGAGGCATGGGACAGATATAGAAAACAGAACAGTTCAGCACAGGAACATCATGTCTGGCAATGTTTGTACCGAACATGATGCTTAGCTGAACAGATATCGTATGCCTGCATATGATCTATATTCCCCTATTCCCTGCCTTTCCATGTAAAGATCCAAAAGCCTCTTAAATGCTGCTATCATATTTGCCTCTGCCATCACCCCTGCCAATGCGTTCCAGGCCCCCATCACCTGCTGAGTAAAAATAATGGCCCCGTTTATTTCCATTAAACTTTCCCCCTCTCACCTTATAGCTATCCACTCTAATGTTGGATATTTCCACTTTGGTAAAAAGGTTCTGTCTACCCTATCTGTGCTTCACCTAATTTTATATCTTTCTATCAAGTCTTCCTTCCACCTCCGACATTCCAAAGAAAACAATCTATCCACCCTCTTCCTGGAGCTGAAACCCTCCAATCCAAGCAGCATTCTGGTAAACCTCTGCATCCTAACTAAAATACAACTAAATATTCCAGGATTTCGTTGCTTCAGGTGTGATAGAATTGGAGGGGCAAGAGGTGGAGGTGTTGCATTGCTTATCAGGGAAGATATTACAGCAGTGCTTCGGCAGGATAGATTAGAGGGCTCGTCTAGGGAGGCTATTTGGGTGGAACTGAGAAATGGGAAAGGGGTAGCAACACTTATAGGGGTGTATTATAGACCGCCAAATGGGGAGCGAGAATTGGAAGAGCAAATATGTAAGAAGATTGCAGATATTAGTAGTAAGCACAAGGTAGTGATTGTGGGAGATTTCAATTTTCCACACATAGACTGGGAAACACATTCTGTAAATGGGCTGGATGGGTTGGAGTTTGTAAAATGTGTGCAGGATAGTTTTTTGCAACAATACATAGAAGTACCTACTAGAGAAGGGGCGGTACTGGACCTCCTGTTAGGAAATGAGATGGGTCAGGTGGCAGAGGTATGCGTTGGGGAACAGTTCGGGTCCAGTGATCACAATACCATTAGTTTCAATATAATTATGGAGAGGGACAAAACTGGACCTAGGGTTGAGATTTTTGATTGGAGAAAGGCTAACTTTGAGGAGATGCGAAAGGATTTAAAAGGAGTAAATTGGGACAGTTTGTTTTATGGGAAAGACGTGGAAGAGAAATGGACGACATTTAAAGGTGAAATTTTAAGAGTACAGAATCTTTATGTCCCTGTTCGGTTGAAAGGAAATCGTAAAAATTGTAAAGAGCCATGGTTTTCAAGGGAAATTGGACACTTGGTTCGGAAAAAGAGGGAGATCTACAATAATTATAGGCAGCATGGAGTAAATGAGGTGCTTGAGGAGTCTAAAAAATGTAAAAAGAATCTTAAGAAAGAAATTAGAAAAGCTAAAAGAAGATATGAGGTTGCTTTGGCAAGTAAGGTAAAAGTCAATCCAAAGGGTTTCTACCGCTATATTAATAGCAAAAGGATAACGAGGGATAAAATTGGTCCATTAGAGAGTCAGTGGACAACTATCTGCAGAGCCAAAAGAGATGGGGGAGATATTGAACAGTTTCTTTTCTTCGGTATTCACCAAGGAGAAGGATATTTAATTATGTGAGGTAAGGGAAACAAGTAGAGTAGCTATGGAAACTATGAGGATCAAAGAAGAGGAAGTACTGACACTTTTGAGAAATATAAAAGTGGATAAGTCTCCAGGTCCGGACAGGATATTCCCTAGGACATTGAGGGAAGTTAGTGTAGAAATAGCAGGGGCTATGGCAGAAATATTTCAAATGTCATTAGAAACGGGAATAGTGCCGGAGGATTGGCATACTGCGCATGTTGTTCCATTGTTTAAAAAGGGGTCTAAGAGTAAACCTAGCAATTATAGACCTGTTAGTTTGACGTCAGTGGTGGGCAAATTAATGGAAAGAATACTTAGAGATAATATATATAAGCATCTGGATAAACAGGGTCTGATTAGGAACAGTCAACATGGATTTGTGCCTGGAAGGTCATGTTTAACTAATCTTCTTGAATTTTTTGAAGATGTTACTCGGGAAATTGATGAGGGTAAAGCAGTGGATGTTGTGTATATGGACTTCAGTAAGGCCTTTGACAAGGTTCCTCATAGAAGGTTGGTTAAGAAGGTTCAATGGTTGGGTATTAATGGTGGAGTAGCAAGATGGATTCAACAGTGGCTGAATGGGAGATGCCAGAGAGTAATGGTGGATGGTTGTTTGTCAGGTTGGAGGCCAGTGACGAGTGGGGTGCCACAGGGATCTGTGTTGGGTCCACTGTTGTTTGTCATGTACATCAATGATCTGGATGATGGTGTGGTAAATTGGATTAGTAAGTATGCAGATGATACTAAGATAGGTGGGGTTGCGGGTAATGAAGTAGAGTTTCAAAGTCTACAGAGAGATTTATGCCAGTTGGAAGAGTGGGCTGAAAGATGGCAGATGGAGTTTAATGCTGATAAGTGTGAGGTGCTACATCTTGGCAGGACAAATCAAAATAGGACGTACATGGTAAATGGTAGGGAATTGAAGAATATAGGTGAACAGAGGGATCTGGGAATAACTGTGCACAGTTCCCTGAAAGTGGAATCTCATGTAGATAGGGTGGTAAAGAAAGCTTTTGGTGTGCTGGCCTTTATAAATCAGAGCATTGAGTATAGAAGTTGGGATGTAATGTTAAATTTGTACAAGGTATTGGTGAGGCCAATTCTGGAGTATGGTGTACAATTTTGGTCGCCTAATTATAGGAAGGATGTCAACAAAATAGAAAGAGTACAGAGGAGATTTACTAGAATGTTGCCTGGGTTTCAGCAACTAAGTTACAGAGAAAGGTTGAACAAGTTAGGGCTTTATTCTTTGGAGCGCAGAAGGTTAAGGGGGGACTTGATAGAGGTTTTTAAAATGATGAGAGGGATAGACAGAGTTGACGTGGAAAGAGAGTTTCCCACTGAGAGTAGGGAAGATTCAAACAAGAGGACATGACATGAGAATTAAGGGACTGAAGTTTAGGGGTAACATGAGGGGGGACTTCTTTAGTCAGAGAGTGGTAGCTGTGTGGAATGAGCTTCCAGCGGAAGTGGTGGAGGCAGGTTAGATTTTATCATTCAAAAATAAATTGGATAGGCATATGGATGGGAAAGGGATGGAGGGTTATGGTCTGAGCGCAGGTATATGGGACTAGGGGAGATTATGTGTTCGGCACGGACTAGAAGGGTCGAGATGGCCTGTTTCCGTGCTGTAATTGTTATATGGTTATATGGTTATCCTCTCCAGTTTCCACCCTTGCCTGTAATGGCAAGCAATACTCCAAATGTGGCCTAACCAAAGTCCTATAGTGCTGCATCAAGGACAGCGGGGATCAAGTGTATCCCTAGAGGAGTTTCAGGAACTGAGGAGCACACTAAAAAGGAAATCAAGAGAGAAGCAAGGGGGCAGGTGAAAGCTCTGGCAGATAATATTGAGGATAATCCAAGGGAAAAAGAGTAACCAGAGAGAGAATACGGCCCATCAGGAATCAAAGCCGTCAGCGTTGTGTCAAGCCACAGGAGATGGGCAAGAAATGAATATTTCTCTGCTGATTTTACTAAAGGGCCTGTCCCACTTGGTGATTTTTTTCAGCGACTGCTGGCGTCATGTCAGTGTCGCCAAAAGATTTTGAACATTTGACACATGAGAAAACACCCCGCGTCAATACGTCATCACGACGCATATTTTTCGGTGACCTGATACGTCAGTCAATGATGCTGGCAGTCGCCGAAAGACCATGAAACTTGGGGCAATCAATGGAAGTGGCTTGACGGCAGTCATTATTATGATCAATGATGGAATTTATTCCATCTATTAACACTGATTTCAATGAGCAGTGTAGGATCCACGTGGGTGGGAAAATGTACTTCAATTTTAGCTCAGCCTTGGATTCATGCTGGGAATACCAGATCCAATTTCTTGACTTTATCGTGCAACCCACCTTTTTATCAAGTGCTTCCTGTTCAAGAATTGTCCTAATACCCTGTGAATTTGAAATCCTTATCCCTGTACAACACTTGGCTTTCCTATTTTTACTGTGCTTGTTTATGGTATGGGAGTAACAAAGAGATGAACATATCTTTGGAGAGTCTTGTTTACTTTTTACCTTCCATTGAAGATTCAGGACACCCTGACTGGGATCACTATTCCTGTTCTTCCTACTATTGGCTCCTTCTCTTCCTAGTTTCTCCCTCCATTCTTTCTCCCCCCCCCTACCATGGAGATAACACAACAATGCAAGATTGCTATTTGAATTAAATAAATGCCTGCTTCTTCTAGAATCTCTCACAGCTACAATGCTTCTGTGCTCTTCCTCCTCGTGCGGTCTGTTGCTCATTAGACATTAGCAGTGCTGATCATCACTTTGAAAGTTCAACACACGCTGAAGATTCTTGTGTGTTTGTGTCTGTCTGCTCTTCCAAACGATTCCCGTTCGAGTGGCGTGACAAATTGGAGTGTACCCTTCAAGACAATGTCTGAAATGATCTGAAATTGCCACTTGACGCAGGAGTTGTAATTAACAGGTCTCAGCTGCTCATCCATGATCTTGGAAGGGAGGGGCAGAGGAGGACTCTCCTCTCTTTTCTAAGTATCTTGTATAAACTATGAATTTTAATATGCCTTCACTGTAATTAGGTCTGACATGCCAGATAGTTATCCAACCCTTCTTGTGTTCGCCTGAAAAAAATCAATCCTGGATTTCCTGCTTCTTTATACTTTATATTTTATCGTATGCAATTTTGCTTTGAAATTTGAAAGATGTTTTTCTCTTGAAAGGTATGTGTTGTTTTCACTCTTGAACACCAGTTATTGTTTTTTTAATGTCATGAAATTTACGTTGAAGTCTCACTTAAAAAGGTGTATTTTGATTCTATTGTACTTTAGGTCAGGAACCCGAATACGTGATAACTGGTACTCATCCGTACCCTTCAGGTCCAGGTCAGCAATGATCCTGAAAAAATATTTTTGTTTTAAGCTATCTGATGTGCAGTTAACTTTCTAAGCTTTCTAATGTTGTGCAGTCTTCCCTCCTCCGCTTGCTTTCTGTTTCTGTAATTTCTTATCCACACACAGTTTTTGTTCTTTTCTGGTTAGCAAACAGATTGGTTTGGTTTAATTTATAGGTACAGCGTGGAAACAGGACCTTTGGCCCACGGAATCCGTGCCGACCAGCAATCCCCGCACGCTGACACTATCCTACAGGCACTAGGGACCATTTGCAATGTTACCAAGCCAATTAACATACAAACCTGTACGTCTTTGGAGTGTGGAAGGAAACTGGCACACCCGGAGAAAACCCACGCAGGTCACGGTGGGGGAGAACATACAAACTCCGTACAGACAGCACCCATAGTCAGGATTGAACCCAGGTCTCTGGCACAGCGAGGCAGCAACTCTACCGCTGTGCCAGCGTGCCGCCCACTGGCGTGCGAACATGTCTCTGGAACGAAACCCTACCATAACAAGTGCCACTACCCGTACATATTATCAAATCAAATTAGGATAATTAAATATTGATATAACTGTTTGGATTGGAAGCAATGCACTGTGTTAAAGTAATACGTAACATGTTCATTCAGAAATAAAGTTCTGATTGAGAAATTAAAAGTTTGCATTAATACTCATTATCATTTACAAATTTTCTTTTGCTAAAGTAAAATACTTATTATCAATTTAAATTGTAGGAGTGGCACTGACAGCAGATACACAGGTGCAGAAAATGCCAAGTGAAGCAAGCAGTCGTGCGTTGGCTTTGATAGTTCCACCTTCAAAAGCCAGGTACGTTTATCGTTTAAGAAATCTGAGGACTTTAAATGGCTTTTCTTTAGTAATGCAATCCTGGCATGAAAATGCTTTACATATTTTGCATTAAAATTAAGAAGAATCATCGATGCAGTTTTAAATTGATTCCTGGAAATGTGTTTCCCACTTCCCCTTAAACCTATTTTCCTCTGGTTTTTAAATTCCCCTACTCGGAGCAAGAGACTCTTCATCCAAATCATTGATATAGATGACAAACAGCAATGACCCAGCACCGAACCCTGAGGCACACCACTAGTCACAGGCCTCCAGTCTGAGAAGCAACCTTTGATCATCAACCTCTACTAATTTTCTATCCATTCAGCTATCCCTGCTCAGAGCCCTAACCTTCCAGGCAGCCGACCATACGGAACCTTGCTCTGCCCTCACCGACCTTTTTGGTCACGTCTTCAAAAAACTCAATCAGATTTGTGAGACACAACCTCCCATGTACAAAACCATGCTGATTATGTCTATCAGTCGTTGTCCATCTAAATGCAGGCATATCTTAGCCTTCAGAATGCACACCAGTACCTTTATGAGCACAGATGTTAGGCTCATTGGCCTTTAGATCCAGGCTTTTCTCTGTAGCCCTTCTTGAATAGTGGCACAACATTTACCACACTCCAGTCTGCTGGCATCTTAAAACTCGTATTTAATGACAACTCTTAAATCTCAGCCAGGGCTCCAGCAATTTCTTCCCCAGCTTCCCACAGTGTCCTCAGATATATCTGATCAGGCCCCGATTGTATGCGTCAGGATCTTCAACACCTCCAAGGCCGTAACATTGACCTGCTCTCAAGACACTTCATTGACTGTCACACGATACTCAGTCCCCCTGTCTTTCTCCATGGTAAAAACAGAGGAGAAATACTCATTGAGGACCTTGCCCATCTCTTGTGGCTCCATGCAAAGATGACCTGGTTTTGTTTCGCACATGGGTAGCTTATAGCACCTTGGCCCAAATTAGATCAATTTCTTGGTGAAATGGCCCATCCTATTCCACTTGGGTATCTCCATTGCCAACAATTGAAAGTTTCCAATTGGATAGATAACTACAAACAGTTTGACCGGCTGACAATTTGAAAAAAATAGCTTTAACACATTGACCTATGAACCTGCTGATTTCCAATTAAGATAACACAAAAATGAGCGGGACAATGGGGAACCTATCCACCCCACTATTATTTCCACCCCACTCCCCTCTCTGGCAGATAGCATTAAGGATAATCCCAAGAAGATGTGACCAATTTGAGGAAGGAGTTTCTTGCTATTGAGAGAGTACAGCGCAGGTTTACAAGGTTAATTTCCGGGATAGCGGGACTATCATAGGCTGAGAGAATGGAGCGACTGGGCTTGTATACTCTGAAGTTTAGAAGGATGAGAGGGGATCTTATTTGAAACATATAAGATTATTAAGGTTTTGGAGGCAGGAAACATCTTCCCGATGATGGGGGAGTCCAGAACCAGAGGCCACAATTTAAGAATAAGGGATAAGCCATTTAGAACGGAGACGAGGAAACACTTTTTCTCACAGAGAGTTGTGAGTGTGGAATTCTCTGCCTCTGTGGAGGCCGGTTCTCTGGATTCTTTCAAGAGAGAGCTAGATAGGGTTCTTAAATATGGCAGAGTCATGGGATATGGGGAGAAGGCAGGAACAGGGTACTGATTGGGGATGTGGTGGTGAACATTGAATGGTGGTGCTGGCTGGAGATGTATATATGGATTTCAGCAAACCATTCGACAGTTGTCACATGGCAGGCTGTCTTGGAAGGTTAAATCTCATGGCATCCAAGGAGAGATAGCTGAATAGATGGAAAATTAGCTTAATGGAAGGAAGCAGAATGTGATGATGGAATCTCGGACTGGAGGTCTGTGACTAGTGGTGTGCCTCAGGGTTCGATGTTGGGCCTATTACTGTTTGACATCCAAATCAGTGATTTGGATGAGAATGTGCATGGCAAGATTAGCAAGTTTGCGGTTGATACAAAAGTGGGTGACATTGCAGAGGGTGAAGATGGTTGTCAAAAATCGCAGCAGGATCTTGATCGGTTGGCCAGGTGGGCTGAGGAATAGTTGATGGAATTTAATACAGAGAAATGTGAGATATTGAATTTTGGGAAGTCTAACGTGGGCAACTCCTACACAGTGAATGGTAGGGCTCTGGGAAATGTTGTAGAACAGAGGGATCTAGGAGTGCAGGTACATAGTTCCATGAAGGTGGCATCTCTGGTAGAGGAGGTGGTCGAAAAGGCTTTTGATGTATTGGCCATCAGTTAGACTATTGAGTATAGAGGTTGGGAGGGGATGTTGCAATTATATAAAATGTTGGTGAGGCTGCATTTAGAATATCGTGTTCAGTTCTGGGTACCATGTTATAGGAAAGATGTCAAGTTGGAAAGGGTGCAGCGAAGATTTATAAGGATGTTGCCAGGGCTTAAAGGTCTGATCTATAGGGTTGAGCATGCTGGCACTCAATTCCCTGGAGCGCAGGAGGATGAGGGGTGATCTTATGGAGGTGTATAAATTCATGAGAGGAATAGATGCACAGTCTCTTGCCCAGAGTAGGGGA
Organism: Leucoraja erinaceus; assembly: GCF_028641065.1. NCBI lineage: Eukaryota > Metazoa > Chordata > Chondrichthyes > Rajiformes > Rajidae > Leucoraja > Leucoraja erinaceus. The sequence goes on along the minus strand of NC_073377.1, from coordinate 139,249,553 downwards.
ATCGAGGACCAGGGGGAGATAAGTTTAAGGTGAAGAGGGAAAGATTTAATAGGAATCCGAGAGATAACTTTTTCAGAGAACGAGTGGTAGGTGTATGGAACGATCTGCCGAGGGAGGTAGTGGAGGCAGGGACTATCACTACGTTTCAGAAGAAATTTGACATGGAAAGGACAGGTACATGGAGAGGACAGGTTTAGAGGGATATATGGGCCACAGGCACGCTGGTGGGACTAGTGCAGATGGGACATGTTGATCGGTGTGGGCAAGTTGGGCGGAAGGGCCTGTTTCCACACTGTATGACTCTATGACTGTAAGGGTCCCAACCCGAAACATCACCCATCCATCTTCTCCAGGGATACTGCCTTATCCATCTGCGTTACCCCTGTGCGTTGCTTCTTTTTTGTAAACTAGCATCTGAAGTATTGTTTCTAATCTTGAGTCTTGCATTATTCTGCAGGTCATCAGTGGGCATTTGGGCTGGGTGAGATGTCTAGCGGTGGAACCTGGAAATCAATGGTTTGTAACGGGCTCTGCTGATAGAACTATTAAGGTAATTTTAATATTGGAATTGAATGAAATAATGAAATTACCAAAGCATTGAGGCAGATTTGGACGAATCATTTCTGATTCCTTTTTTTGTCCTCCTTTTATACATTGAACACACAATTGTATGTATTCACTTGTAAAATAAAATGTCTCATAACTGACCTTCAGAGTACCATGAACTAACAAGCTGGCTGTTTAGCTACCATGTCTACAGTTTACACTACAGCAATGTCATTCTGTATTTTAATCATTCTTTATTTTGTTTCATAGCATTTTAAATTTTGTTTGGAATAATTTCTTGATTTACTCTTTGATGCAGTGGTACTACACATAGCAGTATCCCACAGAACATTCACTTGTTATATCATTCTTACTCAGGAGTCAGAATATGTAGGGGTATCTCTCTATAGAAACATTAAAAAAATAGGTGCAGGAGTAGACCATTCGAGCCAGCACCGCCATTCTATATGACCATGGCTGATCATCCAAAATCAGTACCCTGTTCCTGCTTTCTCCCCATATCCCTTGATTCCACTAGCCTTAACATCTATAGAAACATAGATAAACTGATAAAGTGCAAATAACAGATAATAGAAACATAGAAATTAGGTGCAGGAGTAGGCCATTCGGCCCTTCGAGCCTGCACCGCCATTCAATATGATCATGGCTGATCATCCAACTCAGTATCCTGTACCTGCCTTCTCTCCATACCCTCTGATCCCCTTGGCCACAAGGGCCACATCTAACTCATTCTTAAATATAGCCAATGAACTGGCCTCAACTACCCTCTGTGGCAGAGAGTTCCAGAGATTCACCACTCTCTGTGTGAAAAAAGTTCTTCTCATCTCGGTTTTAAAGGATTTCCCCCTTATCCTTAAGCTGTGACCCCTTGTCCTGGACTTCCCCAGCATCGGGAACATTTTCCTGCATCTAGCCTGTCCAACCCCTTAAGAATTTTGTAAGTTTCTATAAGATCCCCTCTCAATCTCCTAAATTCTAGAGAGTATAAACCAAGTCTATCCAGTCTTTCTTCATAAGACAGTCCTGACATCCCAGGAATCAGTCTGGTGAACCTTCTCTGCACTCCCTCTATGGCAATAATGTCCTTCCTCAGATTTGGAGACCAAAACTGTACGCAATACTCCAGGTGTGGTCTCACCAAGACCCTGTACAACTGCAGTAGAACCTCCCTGCTCTTATACTCAAATCCTTTTGCTATGAAAGCCAACATACCATTCGCTTTCTTTACTGCCTGCTGCACCTGCATGCTTACCTTCAATGACTGGTGTACCATGACACCCAGGTCTCGCTGCATCTCCCCCTTTCCCAATCGGCCACCATTTAGATAATAGTCTGCTTTCCCGTTTTTGCCACCAAAATGGATAACCTCACATTTATCCACATTATACTGCATCTGCCAAATATTTGCCCACTCACCCAGCCTATCCAAGTCACCTTGCAGTCTCCTAGCATCCTCCTCACAGCTAACACTGCCCCCCAGCTTAGTGTCATCCGCAAACTTGGAAATATTGCCTTCAATTCCCTCATCCAGATCATTAATATATATTGTAAATAGCTGGGGTCCCAGCACTGAGCCTTGCGGTACCCCACTAGTCACTGCCTGCCATTGTGAAAAGGACCCGTTTACTCCTACTCTTTGCTTCCTGTATGCCAGCCAGTTCTCTATCCACATCAATACTGAACCCCCAATGCCGTGTGCTTTAAGTTTGTATACTAATCTCTTATGTGGGACCTTGTCGAAAGCCTTCTGGACGTCCAGATACACCACATCCACTGGTTCTCCCCTATCCACGCTACTAGTTACATCCTCGAAAAATTATTTATGTCTTCCTTTGCGAAGACAGAACCAAAGTAGTTATTCAATTGGTCCGCCATATCCTTGTTCCGCATGATCAACTCACCTGTTTCTGACGGCAAGGGACCTACATTTGTTTTAACTAATCTCTTTCTTTTCACATATCTATAAAAACTTTTGCAGTCAGTTTTTATGTTCCCTGCCAGTTTTCTTTCATAATCCATTTTTCCTTTCCTAATTAAGCCCTTCGTCCTCCTCTGCTGGTCTCTGAATATCTCCCAGTCTTTTGTGGCTAATTTGCTGCTTTTTCTGGCTAATTTGTACGCATCATCCTTCGCTTTGATACTATCCCTGATTTCCCTTCTCCAACTTCACTACTACTGTTAGGTGGCCTGTACACAACACCCACCAGCGTTTTCTGCACCTTAGTGTTTCGCAGCTCTACCCATACCGATTCCACATCCTCCAAACTAATGTCCTTCCTTTCCATTGCGTTAATCTCCTCTCTAACCAGCAACGCTACCCCACCTCCGTTTCCTTTCTCTCTATCCCTCCTGAATATTGAATATCCCTGGATGTTCAGCTCCCAGCCTTGGTCACCCTGGAGCCATGTCTCCGTGATCCCAACTATATCATAATCATTAATGGCTATCTGCACGTTCAACTCATCCACCTTATTACGAATACTCCTTGCATTGAGACACAAAGCCTTCAGGCTTGTTTTTACAACTCTCTTACCCATTATACAATTATGTTGAGAAGTGACCCTTTTTGATTTTTGCCCTGGTTTTTTCTGCCTGCCACTTTTACTTTTCACCTTTGCTGCCTCTTTCTTCTACCCTCATTTTACACCCCCCTGCCTCTCTGCTCTTGTACCCATCCCCCTGCCACATTAGTTTAAATCCTCCCCGACAGCACTAGCAAACACTCCCCCAAGGACATTGGTTCCATTCCAGCCCAGGTGCAGACCGTCCTGTTTGTACTGGTCCCACCTCCCCCAGAACTGGTTCCAATGCCCTAAAAATTTGAATCCCTCCCCCTTGCACCATTTTTCAAGCCACGCATTCATCTGCAATATCCTCCTATTTCTGCTCTGACTGGCCCATGGTACTGGTAGTAATCCAGAGATTATTACCTTTGAGGTCCTACTTTTAAGCTTATCTCCTAGCTCCCTAAATTCATCCTGTAGGACCTCATCCCTTTTTTTACCTATATCGTTGGTGCCAATATGCACCACGACAACTGGCTGTTCACCCTCCCCCTCCAGAATGTTCTGCAGCCGTTCAGTGACATCCCTGACCCTTGCACCAGGGAGGCAATATACCATCCTGGAGTCTCGTTTGCGGCCGCAGAAACACCTATCTATTCCCCTGACGTTTGAATCCCCTATTACTATTGCCCTTCCACTCTTTTTCCCCCCCTCATGTGCCGCAGAGCCACCCATGGTGCCATGAACTTGGCTGCTGCTGCATTCCCCTGATGAGCAATCTCCCTCAACAGTATCCAAAATGGTATACCTGTTTAGGAGGGAGATGACCGCAGGAGACTCCTGCACTACCTGCCTACTGCTTTGCTGGCTATTGGCCACCCGTTCCCTTTCTGTCCTCTTACCTTTTACCTGCGGTGTGACCAACTCGCTGTACGTGCTGTCGACGACTTTCTCAGCATCGTGGATGCTCCAGTATGAATCCAGCCGCAGTTCCAATCGTTCAATGCGGTCTGCCAGGAGCTGCAGCTGTACACACTTCCTGCAAACGTAGTCACCAGGGACACCGACCATATCCCTGATCTCCCACATGTTGCAGGCTGAGCAAACCGCGGGGCCAATCTCCATTGACATATCCTACTCCCAATTTAACTATATTAAATATTAAAAAAACACAAAACTTTATCCTTTAAACTTTACTAATAAATACTGTACCCTTAACTCCCAGAATCCTTAACTCCCAGAATCCTTAACCTAAAGGCAGGAATGTAAAAATGTAAACCAATCAGAGGCTTCCCCCAGACTCCTTCTCTGGAACGTCGGCGATTTGGTGTCACAGGTACTCCTCCCCCCACACCAACGGCTCCCTGGGCCTCTGTGAAAACAAGCCCCGCGGTGTATTTTATACTTACAGCGCAGGTACTCCTCCCCTCTCACCAACGGCTCCCTGGGCCTCTGTGAAAACAAGCCCCGCGGTGCATTTTATACTTACAGCGCAGGTACTCCTCCCCTCTCCACCAACGGCTCCCTGGGCCTCTAAATCTTATATCTAAATCTCTCTTGACACTTTGAAAAAAAATAATATATATGACTATAAACTATAACCGTAACTTTTAACCAAGGGTGGTGGTGGGGGGGGGGGGGAGGAGAGAGAAAGCAAGGACTACCTGAAATTGGAAAAGTCAATGTTCATACCACTGGGGTGTAAACTACCCAATCTCCCTCCTTCCCCTCCCCTTCCCAGTTCTCCCACAACCTACTGTCTCTGCCTCTTCCTTTCTTCTTCCCGCCCTCCACCCACCCCCACATCAGTCTGAAGAAGAGTCTCTACCCGAAACGTCACCCATTCCTTCGCTCCACAGATGCTGCCTCACCTGCTGAGTTTCTCCAGCATTTTTGTGTACCTTTGATTTTTCCAGCATCTGCAGTTCTTTCTTAAACATGTCAAAGATTAGACAATAGGTGCAGGAGTAGGCCATTTGGCCCTTCGAGCCAGTACCGCTCGAAGATTGTGGTAAGGCAAATATAAAAAGCACTGCTTGGAAATACTCCAGTGTCAGGCACTGTTGCTAGTAAATCAGAAAATTACATTAAATGCATAATGATTCAATGTAGATCACAATTCTCCACATGTATATTTGATCGTAATTTGATACCATCTACAAATGTTGAATACCAATAATATTTGCTGTTTAAATAAATACTGGGGATGAAGAAAGTTTGAGTTAAAAAAATACAGATTTTACTAATACTAATCGATTTAATCAGCATTGGTGAAGGGAACCAACAGATTAATAAATCTGAAGGTAATACATATCTCCTTTCCACAAAGGCTGACTTGCCTATGTTTCCAGCAATTTGGTTTCAGATTTTCTCCATCTACAGTATTGATGTAAACTAGCCTCACAACTTTTGTATCTGACTGACTTTACAAAGTAGCATCACTGTTTTATAGTGAGGAATAAATGATTGTTTTTGCCGTCCAGATCTGGGATCTAGCCAGTGGTAAACTGAAGCTATCATTGACTGGGCACATCAGCACTGTTCGCGGGGTGGCAGTCAGTTCACGCAGCCCATATCTTTTTTCCTGTGGAGAGGATAAGCAGGTGAAGTGCTGGGATCTGGAATATAACAAGGTATAGACTTCGACAATGAGCACTTCTAAAATGAATTTAAAATGCTGCAATTTTGCTGTTAATAATCATGCAGTTCTGAATTTTTGAATATTTGTTGCTGTTTTCCCAGGTTATTCGTCATTATCATGGACATTTAAGTGCAGTGTATGGGTTAGATTTACATCCGACTATCGATGTCTTGATAACTTGTGGCAGAGATTCAACAGCCAGGGTAAGTCATTTTCTACAGTTCTGCACCTCAGCGCAGCGCAGTACATGGACTGTTGATCACGTCGGTCTAATCCGCGTAAAGTAATAGCTTTTTAGCATTTGTCAAAGTTGGTCATCAATCCTGCTAGACATTTTTGCGTGGACATTTGTGTTGCAGGTATGGGACATACGGACTAAAGCAAATGTACATACGCTATCAGGGCACACGAATACTGTAGCAACTGTGAAATGCCAGGCTGGAGAACCACAAATTATTACAGGTAATGACACTCAATGTGGATTCTAAACATATTCTTATAATGATACAGGAGGAGGCCATAGGTCTTTCATAGTTCATTCCAGCTCCTAATCCGTTCCATCCCATCTCTTTTTATTTCTCTATACATTATTTTCTCTTTCACATGCACGTCAACTTTTCTTTCCATTGTTTTTGTTTTAATTTACACCAGTGATATGCACAAGTATGGTGCACAAGTACAATACAAATCTTGCTTGCAGCAGCATCACAGATATGTAGACTCGTATACAACACGCTAAAATATCAGTTATACATAAATTGCACATAAATTCTACAAGACACTGCAAAGAAAAAAAGGGAAGTGCGACATTACACAATTAAGACAAAATTCATGGTAGTGCAAGTGAGGGTCTGTAGTGTTTAATTGCGTCGGTAGGATTTGCGTGCGCTCGGTTGAAGAAATTAATAGTTGTAGGGAAGAAGCTGTTCCTGAACCTAATGGTATGAGACTTCTGTAAGGCTTCTATAACTCCAGTCCAACGGTAGCAGGATGACGAGTACATGCTGATGGAATGGGAACTAGATGATGGGGTTCCCTGATGATAGATCCTTGCAGTTCAAGTCGCCCCGTTACAGGAAGGATGTGGGGACTTTGGAAAGGGTGCAGAGGAGGTTTAGCGCAATTATGCCGTGATTGGGGGTATTTGGTACAGGGAGAGGTTGAATAGACTGTTTGATTTATTGGGAATGCCAGGAGACCTGATAGAAGTATATAAAATGATGATATGCATAGATAAAGTAAACAGCCAGAACCTTTTTCTCAGGATGGAGAAATCAGTGGGCGCAGCTTTAAGGTGAGAGGTTTGAAGGAAATGCGCGGGTCAACTTTTTTACCTGGAATGACACGCTGCGGGGTTGGTGGGGGTTGGTGGTTGATGCAGGAAATGGAGGGATATGGATTATGTGCAGGTAGATAAGAGGTGGTCTTGGCTCATGTTCTGCACAGATATTGTGGAACGAAGGCCTGTTCTCGTGCTGCACAGTGCCATGTTTTATACATGCTGCCTTCTTGAGGCAGAGTTTCATGTAGACGCTTTCGAATGTGAGGCTGGAACTCCGCCACTCTTTGCTGCCTCTTGCATTCTGGGATATTGGAATTAACATACCAGGATCTTATAGAAACATATACAATTATAAAAGGACTGGACAAGCGAGATGCAGGAAAACTGTTCCCAATGATGGGGGAGTCCAGAACCAGGGGCCATAGTCTAAGAATAAAGGGGAAGCCATTTAAAATCAAGATGAGGAAACCCTTTTTCGCCCAGAGTGTTGTGAATTTGTGGAATTCTCTGCCACAGATGGCAGTAGAGCTGCCAATTCACTGGATGAATTTAAAAGAGAATTAGATAGAGCTTAAGGGGCTAGCAGAATCAAGGGATATGGGGAGAAGGCAGGCACGGGTTACTGATTGGGAATGATCAGCCATGATCACAATAAATGGCGGTGCAGGCTCGAAGGGCCAAATGGCCTCCTCTTGCACCTATTTTCTATGTTTATGACATATGACATGATGCCTACAGTACATCTGTAGAAGTTTGTATTCGCTGACATGCCAAATCTCTTTCTTTAAGAAAGAGCTGCAGATACTGGAAAATCGAAGGTAGACAAAAAATGCTGGAGAAACTCAGCTGAGTTGTCTATTTTGTCTACTTGCAAAATCTCTTTCTTCCTTTTATCTTGTATCTGTACACTGTAGATGGGGCTTTTGTAATCATGTCTTTCTGCTGGTTGGATAGCATAACAAAAAGCTCTTCACGGTACCTCGGTACACATGTTAATGAACTAAACTAAACTTGTCCAGTCTAATGTCCACAATTAGTTTCAATATTGTCGTGGTACTACTCGACTTGTTGTCGCGGTACTTCTCAATTAGATGTTCTATCTCCCTTTTGTGAGCTGACTCATTGTCTCCCTTGATTCGGCCAAAAACAATGTTGTCGGGGAATTCATGAATGATATCGGAACTGTGTGTAGCTGTATGGTTGTGGATGTAAAGAGCAGAGTAGAGCAGGGGGTAATTGCACAGCCTTGAGATGCGCCATGTTGGTGGTCAGTGAAGAGGAGATGATGTTACTTATCCCACTGATTTGGGTCTGTTGATAAGGAAGTCAAGGATCCAATTGCAGGTACTGAGGTCGGCAAAATATGTAGGAAGGAACTTCAGATGTTGGTGTAAACCGTAGATAGATACAAAATGCTGGAGTAACTCCGTGGGACAGGTAGCATCTCTGGAGAGAAGGAATGGGTGATGTTCCAGGTTGAGACTATTCCTTCTCTCCAGAGATGCTGCCTGTCCCGCTGAGTTACTCCTGCATTTTGTACAGTTGTACAGTTTGATAGCTGAAGAAGGATCTCCTGTGGTGTTCTGTGCTGCATCTTGGTGGAACCAGTCTGTTGCTGACGGCACTCCTCACATTGACCAGTGTGTCATGGAGGGGGTGAGCTGTATTGTCCGGGATGCTCCGCAGTTTGAGGAGCATCCCCCCCTCCCAGACCACGTCCCATGAATCCAACTCCGCCCCCAGGATGGAGCCTACATCCTTTCTACTTATTCGTATTGAAGTGCCGATTCATTTATCATGTATGTACACACTTTAGGTGGCTTGATTGTAATCATGTACAGGTTGAACACTGATTTTCCGGCACCCTTGGTTCCAGAGCCTTTCTGGATTATCCGTTGGTGGGCCGCTAATGACTCCCCTCCCGTGTCACTAAAGCACCACGGTGTGCCAGACACTTAAATAAAACAAATATTAAATATAAACTGACAGTAAATGGTGTGACCTACCAACCCATCCCTGGCTCCCAGCGTCTCCATGGCCATTTAGAGCCCTGGCTTCTGACCCCGCGCGAAGAAGGAGGGGGGGAGGGGGAGGACTGCATTCTTTACATAAACTTAATGAAGTGCCCCCTCCTCCCCTTACCACCACCACCTCCTCCACCCACCATCACCATCTCCTTCCCCCACCAATGCTGCTGCCACCTCCTCCTTCTCCCCCGGAGTATGTCAACATACTCTAGCTTGCAAGCGACAGCAGCTGAGGGGAGGAAGCCCCATGGTGACTCAGGGGGCACACTGAAACACTAAGTACTGGAGTAACTCAGTCTGAGGAAGGGGCCTGATGTCACCCATCTGTGTTCCCCAGAGATCCTGACCCACTGAATTACTCCAGTACATTGTGTCCTGTCGGTGGGTGAAGAAGGGCTCGCTGGTGCACCTTGGGAGTCGAGAGTGACGTCAGAACCAAAGATCTTATAGCAGAGCAAGATGGCCTACTCCTACGCAAAACACGTAGTACGGTCATGGGCAGATTCATGGGTGATTATAGGACCCATTTTAGCAACCAGCCTCCGCCATCTTGTTCCGCCATCTTACTTAGCCATCTTGCTTCCGGCCAAAGATCGGATCTTTGCTTCCGCATCCGCTCCCGTATCTTCAAAGTCTTTGACTTGGGCGGGGAGAGGGGGTGCGCGGCCCAAGGCAACGGGGAGAGAGGAGGGGAGTAGTGCAAGTGGGGTAGTGGTGGCGCAGGAGGGTTGGGTATGGCCGGGGGGGGAGGGAGAGAGCAAAGATCTTATAGCGGAGCTCCGGTATAAGATCTTTGGGAGAGAGAGGTGGGGTAGGGGCCGGGGTGCAGAGAGCATGGGGATAGATGTGGGGTTGGGGGCTGGTGGGTTAAGAGACTACAGCATAGGAGAGGGGCAGACATTGTAGTGTGGGGGGAGGCGAGGGAGTGCCGGGGGGGGGGGAGAGTTGAGGGGCGGGATGGGACCTAGTGTGTGAAGTTGCAGGGAGGTTTACAATGTTTATTATTTAATGTCCCTTGTCTAGTCTGAAATAAAGTTCATCATTGGATATAAAAATCAGAAGAAATATAATTACGTGTGTTATATGATTATATACATTTATATCGCATTCATGTATGTGTGTTTATAAACATTTTATTCTTTAACAAGAATTAACAGAAGTATGAACTAACAGAATTCTGAATCTAATCCTGTATCACGCACAAAAACTGTTCCCCGCAACGTTGATTACCCTGGGAGTCAGGTCGGGTCGGGTAGGTTCCGGTTACTAAAATGGGCGGGGAAAAATGCACAGGATCCCCTCCGTAGCGTACTACACGTCAGCCTATTACATTTCGCAGGAGTAGCCAATCTTGCTCCGCTATAGGATCTTTGGTCGAAACCGTGGCTCTAAACGGCCGGGGAGACGGTGGGAGGCCGTGATGGGTCGGCATGTCTGTCTGCTCTATCCGACATCTGTTATAACGGGTTTGTTAAAATGAGGGTTTACTGTATTGTCTTTGAAACAGTCAGGAGAGAAGATTCAGAGTGTATTTAACTCTTTCACGACGGAGGGACACAACCGGAAAGAGACCTCGCCATGCGCAACGCCATCTGTGGCCGCTCAGGGAATTTCAACTGAGCTCTTGTAATTTTGTCTGGATTATAAGGGACCATCAGTTGCCAGAAAATCTGGGTTCACCCTGTGTAGTCTTTTTGCTGACTGGATAGCATGAATCAAAAAGCTTTTTACTGTACCTCGATACACGTGACAAGAATAATAAACTAAACCAAACTAACACTTCTTCTTTCATGTGGCGTGCACAGTCTAAAGTTGTTGGACAACTTGTTCTATTTGATCTTCCGTTTGTGCACATCGAGTTGATTGCTTAAGTCGAAACAGGGTGGACCACGTGAAGGTTGCAATCTTCCACCCCAAACTAACACTGGTGTTATACGAAATTAGTACATTAAAGAACTGATCATTTGATATCTGAAGGATAATAAAGTTTCTCAAGTTATCAGTAAGATTTTGCTCTGAGTTTCTTACTACTTTCACTGCTTTTAATTTGAATCTTTCTTGCATCTATTATTCTTGGTTATGTCTTACCTTGAGCCCTTTGAAATAGTCTTACCCCCATGATTATCCATGGGTATTTTAAACTCCTTAAATATATTCCATTAATATGATAATATAAATTGAATGCTGTAATAATTTGTTTTTGTTCCCCTCATAGGAAGCCATGACACAACTATCCGGCTCTGGGATTTGGTAGCAGGGAAAACTAGAGTCACGTTAACCAACCATAAGAAGTCTGTTCGTTCTCTAATTCTGCATCCAAGACAGTAAGTCTAATTCTATATGTCGATATTCTGATTTTTTCTGATTGAACAATGAATGAGAAGGTAGTCACAAATCGCTGGAGTATCTCAGCGGAGCATCTCTGGAGAAAAGGAATAGATGGTGCTTTGGATCGAGAACCTTCTTTAGACCAGCATCTGCAGTTCATTCCGACACAATGGTTGGGAAGAATTAGTTTAGTTAGAATTGCTTTAGCATCTCTATGACTCTATGAGCGTGATTGATATATGGGATATGATAACAGGATGTGGTCGTCAGATAGAATCACTGTGCTTGAGAGGCATTTAGACAGGCACCTGTATGAACTCGGGAAAGGAGAAATGAGACTTAATTCAGTAAAATGAGATGGGTCTCGATGGGCCAAATGGCCGACATGGACATGATGAGCAAAACAAGCCTGTTTCTGTGCTGTGCAACTCTGTGACTCTTTAACACATTTCTATATTTAGTATATAAATTGGAGGAACAGCATCTCATATTTCGCTTGGGTAGCTTACACCCCAGTGGTATGAACATTAATCTCTCTAACTTCAAATAGCCCTTGCTTTCCCTCTCTCTCCATCCCCTCCCCTTCCCAGTTCTCCCACCCGTCTTACTGTCTCCGACTACATTCTATCTATGTTCTGAGCACTCCCCTGAAGAAGGGTCTTGACCCAAAAACGTCACCCATTTCTTCTCTCCAGAGATTCTGCCTGTCCTGCTGAGTTACTCCAGCTTTTTGTGTCTATCTTCGGTTTAAACCAGCATCTGCAGTTTCTTCCTACACATTGCAAATTGAGATTATTTCTTATTTTGTTTTAGTTATTCACAATGTTTATTACTGTGCCTAACATGATCAACCTGTTTATTTTTTTTATATAGGTATACCTTTGCTTCTGGTTCTCCAGATAATATAAAACAGTGGAAGTGTCCAGATGGAGTTTTTATTCAGAACCTACCTGGCCACAATGCTATCATCAACACACTTTCTGTCAACTCAGATGGCGTACTAGTATCTGGAGGTAAACCACAGAGGGAGAACACAAATGCAGCTTTTTTTCCCCCAATTATAAGTTATTTCTAATTTCAATCCTGACCTAAGTGCTCACTCAGAGTGATACCACATAAACTGGGCCCTTTGGCCTACCAACTGCAAACTAACTATCCATTTATATTAATCCTATCCATCTTTTATTCTCTATATTGTTATCAATTCCTCTACACAGAAAGGGACAAATTAGTAACAAACAATTAACCTACTAACCTGCATGTATCTGGGATGTGGGGAGAACCCAGTATCGCCCAAGGAAACCCACAGGGTCATAATCATACAATGTGAAAATAGGCCCTTTGGCCCAAATTGCACACACCAACCAAATTGCCCCATCTACACTACCTGCCTGTGTTTGGCTCATATCCCTCTAAAACTATCCTATTCGTGTAAGTCTAAATGTTTTTTAAACGTTGTGATGGTATCAGCCTCAATAACCTCTTCTGGCAACTCGTTCCTACCAGCCTTTATGTAAAAAAAAGTTTCCTCACAGGTATTCAATACATCCTTCCCCTCTCACCTTAAACGGATGTCCTCTAGTTCTTAACTCTGGTAAAAGATTCTGTGCATTTACCCTATCTATTTCCTCTCATGAACTTAACGCCTCAACGAGGTCACCCCCCAATCTCTTGCACTCCAAGGAATAAAGTTCTAGCCTGCTCAACCACTACCTATAGCTCGGGCCCTCGATTCCTGGCAACATCCTCGTAAATCTTGTCTGCACTCATTCCAGCTTAACAATATTTTCCCCCCGATAACAAGGTTACTAAAACAGCACACAGCTCTCTAAATGTGACCTCACCAATGTCTTATACACCTGTAATATAACCTCACAACTTCTATACCCAATATTCTGACTCATGAAGGCCAATGTGCCAAAAAGCCTTCTTGATTACCCTATCTACCTGTGACACCACTTTCAAGTAACTATGTACCTGCACTCCTAGATCCCTCTGCTGTACAACACTCTAGTACCCTGCCATCCGCCATGTAGGTCCTGCCCTGGTTAGTCTTCCTAGATTGCAACACCTCACACTGCCCTGTATTAAACTCCATCAACCATTCCTCAGCCTACCTGCCCAACCAATCTAGACCCTGCTGCAATTTTTCACAAATCATCTTCTCCATCTATAATATCACCCACTTTTCTGTCATCTCCAAACTTGCTGATCTTGCCATGTACGTCGATATAGATGACAGATAGTAACGGGCACAACACCAGACCCTGAGGCACACTAGTTACAGGCCTCCAGCTCGAGAAGCAACCTTCCACCATTCAGTTATCTCTACTTGGATCCCATGCGATCTAACCTTCCAGAGCAGCCTACCATGTGGAAAATCCTGCAGGGGGAAAGATTACATTGTTATTTTGAGTCTGAAACTCCCTCGCTCCAAACACCCTTTCCCCCTTTGATGCAATTTCCTATAATGCAAAATTGCTTCAGAACACAACTATTGCATTGTAGCAGAATCACCTATATTCCATTAATGTCATTGTGGGTTGTATCTGGGTGGACATTCAGTAAATGAAAGAATTATAGCAAGTATATGTACTGCAATTAGATATAAAAAAATGAACTGTTCTTATCTGTGGATAAATCAACTTACAAACAGTTCTCAGGAAGGGAATCATTTTGTAACCCAGGTTGGCATATACATAGAAATTGTTTAATATCTGTACTATAATTAAAATTAACATGATCAGACTTCCATTGTCTGATATTTTGAAATGGTTAAATTTGATCATGATTATGTAAATTAATTTGAAGTTATGTCTGTTCAAACAACTTAAAGCAATTGTCAAATGTTGGCATTTGCTGTATATTAGGAATGTTATCTTTCCAAAAACGTAAAGATTGAGAGTTTTATTAATTGCCACATTGGGATTTTGCAACACCGAACACAATAGTATAGATCACAAAAAATATTGTGCATTCTTGCATCCTAGTGATTGCTACTTTAAATTTGTATCAACAGCGGACAATGGAACTATGCACCTTTGGGATTGGAGAACTGGATACAACTTTCAGCGAATACATGCTGCCGTGCAGCCAGGCTCCTTGGACAGTGAATCAGGGATTTTTGCATGTACCTTTGACCAGTCGGAAAGCAGATTACTTACAGCAGAAGCTGACAAAACAATCAAAGTCTACAAGGAAGATGACATGGCTGTATGTATTGATTTAAGTTCTGTTCCCGTAAGGCAGGGGTCGGCAACCTACGGCCCCGGGCCGAATGCCATCCGGATTCATCCGGCCCGCAAGTGGATTTTATTTCCCCTAATCATCTTGCCCGCCGAGCGCCCGCCCAGAACGCGGGGCCGAGCTCTAGCTGTACTGCATCCTGCGCACCTTCTGTGAACACGTTTAAGAAAGAACTGCAGATGCTGGAAAAATTGAAGGCAGCCAAAAATGCCGGAGAAACTCAGCGGGTGAGACATGTAAGGATTGCATGAGGCTGCCTCACCCGCTGAGTTTCCTCAGCATTTTTGTCTACCTTCTGTGAACACGTGATTTGATGCCTGCTGTCCGGGGTGGGATGGGGGCGGGATCCATGTGTACACGTGATAGATGTGGCCCGCCATCCGCTCACAGACATGCGTCCCGGCCCCTATGCAGAACAAGGTTGCCGACCCCTGCAGTAAGGCCTCGTAGTGCCAGGTTTTTGTGACTGGATTTATGTTCTGGTTTTATGAATAGGTTTTTCTGCTGTGTAGCTTGTCGTCTTTGTCCAAATTAAAGCCAAACTACTGGAGTAGTAACTGCTTTATCTACAAACTAAAAATTTGCTAGAATTTTGACCCTATTTGTGTTCGGTAAAGGATAAAATTGCAGGTTGTCACCATTACTGCAGTAATAAGTGAGGTTCTTCAAATGAGGCCAGTGGATATAATTTGGGATCTTATAGATGGCATTTGCTGGGGATATACTGTAGACCTCCCAACAATCAATTGGAAATGGAGAAGTAGATGTCAGCAAATCATAACAGATTTTTTGTGGCTCCATAGAGTCATACCGTGTGGAAACGGGCACTTCAGCCCAACTTGCCCATACCGACCAATGTGCCCCGTCTACACTAGTCGCACCTGCCTGCGTTTGACCCAAATCCCTCTAAACCTGTCCTATCCATGTATCTATCTATTTCTTAAATGTTGCGATAGTCCCTGCCTCAACCGCCTCTTTCGGCAGCAGTCTCGTTCCATGCACCCACCACACTTTGTGTGGGGAAAAGTCACCCCTCTTATAAAGTTACCCATTCCTATAAAATCTTTCCCTCTTCACCTTCAGCCTATGCCCTCTAGTTCTCGTTTTACCCACTCTGGGCAAGAGGCTGTGCATCTACCCGATCTATTCCTCATGATTTTATTCACCTCTGTTATATTACTGCTTATCCTCCTGCGCTCCATGGAATAGAATCCCAGCCTGCTCAACCTCTCCCTATATCTTAGCCCCTCAAGTTCTGGCAACATCCTTCAAAATCTTCTCTGCACCCTTTCCACTCAACATCTTTCCTGTAGAATGGTGCCCAGAACTGAGCACAATACTCCAAAAACCGTCTAACAAAGTCCTATGTAACTGCAAACATGACCTCTCAAATACTATGCTCAATACTCCTTGAAAAGACTAGGCTTGTATTCACTGGAGTTTAGAAGGATGAAGGGGATCTTATAGAAACATATAAAATTATAAAAGGACTGGACAAGCTAGATGCAGGAAAAATGGTCCCATTGTTGGGCGAGTCCAGAACCAGGGGCCACC
Organism: Leucoraja erinaceus; assembly: GCF_028641065.1. Classification (NCBI taxonomy): domain Eukaryota; kingdom Metazoa; phylum Chordata; class Chondrichthyes; order Rajiformes; family Rajidae; genus Leucoraja; species Leucoraja erinaceus. The sequence goes on along the minus strand of NC_073377.1, from coordinate 139,233,404 downwards.
GTCTTAGAATAAAGGGGAGGTCATTTAAGACTGAGGTGAGAAAAAACTTTTTCACCCAGAAAATTGTGAATTTATGGAATTCCCTGCCACAGAGGGCAGTGGAGGCCAATGGATGGATTTAAGAGAGAGTTAGATAGAGCTCTAGGGGCCAGTGGAGTCAAGGGATATGAGGAGAAGGCAAGCATGGGATATTGATAGGGAACGATCAGTCATGATCACAATGAATGACGGTACTGGCTCGAAGGGCCGAATGGCCTCCTCCTGCACCTATTTTCTATGTTTCTATGACTGATGAAGGCCAACGTGCCAAAGGCTTTTTGACCACCCTATCTACCTGTGACGCCATCTTCAAAGTACTATGTGCTAGCACTCCTAGATCCATTAGCTCTACAACACCTCCCACAGCCCTACCATTCACTGTGTAGGTCCTGCGCATGTTAGTCTTCCCAAAATGCAACACCTCACATTTCTCTGTATTAAATCCTATCAACCATTCCTCAGCCCACCTGGCCAACTGATCCAGCTGCTGCTGCAATTTGTGACAACCATCTTCACTATCTGCAATACCACCCACTTTTGTATCGTCTGCAAACATGCTAATCTTGTCCTGTATATTCTCATCCAAATCATTGATATAGATGACAAATGGTAATAGGCCCAGCACCAAACTCTGAGGCACACCACTAGTCACAGGCCTCCAGTTGAAGCAACCTTCCACAGTCACCCTCCGCTTCCTTCCAAGAAGCCAATTCTTTATCCATTCAGCTATCTCTCCTTGGATCCAGATTCCAGTAACTGCAGTCCACGGTCAACTCAGGAGCCGACAGTATTACTTATGCAAGATAAGGGAGGGTTACTATTTCATGAACTGAAATTTAATGGACTAGGGTTTATCAAATGTTGGATGTTGGGATGTCGACCAGAAGGATAGTGGCTGCATTGGAAGTATGAATCTTGAACCTTTAACCTTAACTTCAGGTTAGATTGGATAGCTACATCATATGATGAAGCCTAAGATGTCAACTTGCAGGATTTGGTTATGAAGTAGTTGATCTTGTAGAAGGGAAGTGAGAAAAACATTGTATTTGTTCTTCTCAGTATTTAATACTTGTATTTGTTCTTCTCAGTATTCAGGATATTCCCTAGGACATTGAGGGAAGTTAGTGTAGAAATAGCCGGGGCTATGACAGAAATATTTCAAATGTCATTAGAAACGGGAATAGTCCCGGAGGATTGGCGTACTGCGCATGTTGTTCCATTGTTTAAAAAGGGTTCTAAGAGTAAACCTAGCAATTATAGACCTGGTAGTTTGACTTCAGTGGTGGGCAAATTAATGGAAAAGATACTTAGAGATAATATATATAAGCATCTGGATAAACAGGGTCTGATTAGGAACAGTCAACATGGATTTGTGCCTGGAAGGTCATGTTTGACTAATCTTCTTGAATTTTTTGAAGAGGTTACTAGGGAAATTGATGAGGGTAAAGCAGTGGATGTTGTCTATATGGACTTTAGTAAGGCCTTTGACAAGGTTCCTCATGGAAGGTTGGTTAAGAAGGTTCAACTGTTGGGTATAAATGCAGGAATAGCAAGATGGATTCAACAGTGGCTGAATGGGAGAAGCCAGAGGGTAATGGTGTGGGTGGCTGTTTATCGGGTTGGAGGCACCTGACTAGTGGGGTGCCTTAGGCATCTGTGTTGGGTCCTTTGTTGTTTTTCATGTACATCAATGATCTTGATGAAGGTGTGGTAAATTGGATCAGTAAGTATGCATATGATACCAAGGTAGGATAATGAAGAGGATTTCCAAAGTCTACAGAGTGATTTAGGCCATTTGGAAAAATGGGCTGAAAGATGGCAGATGGAGTTTAATGCTGATAAATGTGAGGTGCTACACCTTGGCAGGACAAATCAAAGTAGGACGTAAATGGTAGGGAATTGAAGAATACAGTTGAACAGAGGGATCTGGGAATAACTGCATAGTTCCTTGAAGGTGGAATCTCATATAGATAGGGTGGTAAAGAAAGCTTTTGGTATGCTAGTCTTTATAAATCAGAGCATTGAGTATAGAAGCTGGGATGTAATGTTAAAATTGTACAAGGCATTGGTGAGACCAAATCTGGAGTATGGTGTACAATTTTGGTCAGCCAATTATAGGAAGGATGTCAACAAAATAGAGAGAGTACAGAGGAGATTTACTAGAATGTTGCCTGGGTTTCAACAACTAAGTTACAGAGATAGGTTGAATAAGTTAGGTCTTTATTCTCTGGAACGCAGAAGGTTAAGGCGGGACTTGATAGAGGTCTTTAAAATGATGAGAGGGATAGACAGAGTTGATGTGGACAAGCTTTTCCCTTTGAGAATAGGGAAGATTCAAACAAGAGGACATGACTTCAGAATTAAGGGACAGAAGTTTAGGGGTAACATGAGGGGGAATTTCTTTACTCAGAGTGGTAGCGGTGTGGAATGAGCTTCCAGTGGAAGTGGTGGAGGCAGGTTCGTTGGTATCATTTAAAAATAAATTGGATAGGCATATGGATGAGAAGGGAATGGAGGGTTATGGTATCAGTGCAGGCAGGTGGGACTAAGGGGAAAAAAAGTTGTTCGGCACGGACTTGTAGGGCCGAGATGGCCTGTTTCCGTGCTGTAATTGTTATATGGTTAATGTGGGAAACGATAATATATCTAATATCAGATATCAAACGATAATGACCAGTTAGGCACTGATAGAAAGAGATGATGAGATGTGGTAGATGTTGTCCAGAGGGCCTATGGATTCTGATGTGTGTATGAATAATGATTGGAAATGAGGCGGGTGAGATATGGACCCTTGGGACGAATGCAGAGGTAATAGAATGAGAATAAAAGTAATTACAGGGCAATCTCTGGCAGTGTCTTCAGAATGTAAATGTGGAGAGACAAATTACTCATTACTGAATCAGAGGAAAATTACATTTAAAGATACACTGAAACAAAAATTAGCACATTTTGGCATAACAATTATCTAAATTACATGCAAGTGTGAGGTGTTGCACTTTGCGAGGTCGAATGCAAGAGGAAAAAATACAATTAATGGCAAGACCCCCTAATGGCATTGATATACAGAGGGAACTTGGTCCAAGTCCATAACTCGCTGAAAGTGGCAACACAAGTAAGATAGTGTGATAAAGAAGGCATAGAACATGCCTGTCTTCATTAGTAGAGGCAATGAGTATAAGAGTCAGGAAGTCACGATGCAGCTTTGTAGGTCTTTGGTTTGGCCACATTTGGATGTTTGCATGCACTTCTGGTTGCCCCAATGCAGAAACGGTGTGGAGGTTTACCAGAATGATTCCTGGATTGGACACTGTTAGCTAAAACAAGATTACACAGAAAAGCTGGAGAAACTCAGCGGGTGCAGCAGCATCTATGGAGCGAAGGAAATAGGCAACGTTTCGGGCCGAAACCCTTCTTCAGACTGATCGGGGGCGGCGGTGGGCGGGGACAAGAAAGGTAAAAGGAGGAGTAGCCAGAAGGCTGGAGGGTGGGAGGAGACCGTAGGGGAGCTGAGGAAGGGGAGGAGACAGCAAGGACTAACAGAATTGGGAGAATTCGATGTTCATGCCCCGGGGGTGTAGACTCCCCAAACGGAATATGAGGTGCTGTTCCTCCAATTTCCGGTGCTGCTCGCTGTGGCCATGGAGGAGACCCAGGACAGAGAGGTCGGAGGTGGAGTGGGAGGGGGAGTTGAAGTGCTGAGCCACCGGGAGGTCAGCTTGGTTATTGCGGACCGAGCGGAGGTGTTCGGCGAAACGATCGCCCAACCTCCGCTTGGTCTCACCGATATAGATCTGCTGGCATCTAGAGCAGCGGACGCAATAGATGAGGTTGGAAGAGATGCTAAAACAAGAGATTGGGTAGACGTTGATTGTTATCTCTGGAACACCAGAGGTTGATGGGAGACCTGAGAGAAAGATACAAAATTATGAGAAGCATAAGTAGGTTATGCAATCAGAACATTTCCCCCCTGAATGGAAATATCAAATACTGGAGGGCATATCTTTAAGGTGATAGGAACAAAGTTTAAAAGAGATGTGAAGGGTAGGTTTTGTCCACAGATGGTGGTAGAATGTGCTGCCGGAGGTGATCGTGGAGGCAGATAGATTGTGGCATTTAAGATACTTCTGAACAGACACATGGATATGCAGGGAATGGAGTGATATGGATTATGTTCAGGCAGATAAGAGATCATCTTGGTATCATGTTTGACACAGACATTGTGTTGGCTGAAGGGCCTGTTCCTGTGCTGCACTTTTATTGTGTTTGGTGTGACACAAACCTATCTTATTTTTTTCTATCTAACATTGTTGTTTTGAGCAAACCATTGTAATGGGTAATATTCCGCTTGCATGCTCTATTTTAGGAGGAAAACATTAAAACCTCAAATTCAGCATACTTGTAACTGGAGGAAATTTCCCGCAGAGTAATGTTTTCTTTTTTTTTAATCCTAGACTGAAGAAACTCATCCTGTCAACTGGAAACCAGAGATCATCAAAAGGAAAAGATTCTAAGTGACTTTCACTTGCAATTCGTAACTGCCAGAATGCTGTATTTTAATACGTATATTTTTTACCAGTTATCTGCTGTACCTCCCCATCCTCCCTCACCCCTCCCTAGAGCTAAGAAGGCCACATTTCTCTTACACCAGCAGTGTCACTTCGCAATTTGTTGCCAGTCCAATGGCTAAATTCGGTTTTTTTAATTTCTATTTTGCAATTTTCCTGCATGGCACTGTCATAAGATAACATCCTGACAATTTGTGGTACAATATTAATGTGGTTTCTTAAAGTTTTTTTTAATTCTTGCTTTTTTGTTCCCAACTGATGTAGTTTATCTGGTTTTACATTACATTTCTACAATAAATTGTGAAAATGCGTGACAATGACACAAGCCTAACAATTTTGTTGAGGAAATAGTTAATCAAAGGAGAGTGATTCGTTAGAATTTGCGGGACGTACATTTGAGACTTACATGAAGTTACTTCCATTTTAAGGAGTTAGATAGAATTTCTGCTCTAAAATATATTTTCTGGCCCATTAAATTTAGCTAATCATTTGAAACAAAAATTTGAGCTCCATGATCTGTCACTTATTGGACTGTAAAAGCCTTTGTGAATTGAGGCTTTTAAAAAAAAAAGTTGAAATCTATCAAGAAAATTACTCTGAATTATTTTAAACTTGCACAACTTACTTTATCTTGATGCCCAACATCAGAAAATTGATTAATTTGGATGGCTCAAACTCATCAAATGTTCTTTATTCCGACGTGATCTTTTACAAATGCACACTGTGCATGGTTAACCGTATCAGGGCAATAAATAATTGGATACATTTGTCCAGAGATATGGTCAAGTCAAGTTTATTCGTCACATACACATACGAGATATGCAGTGAAATGAAAAGTGGCAATGCTCGCGAATTGTGCAAAAAAAAAACAAACTACAAACAGAATGAACAGAATCACATATTCACATATTACATATTTGTGGGAGGAAGAAAATAAAAAAAACAGCTATTTTAAAAAGACACCACACAACAGTGTAATGGTACAGTAAAGTTAGTCCCTGGAGAGATAGGAGTTTACAGTCCTAATGGCCTCTGAGAAGAAACTCCTTCTCCTCTGTGTTCTCACAGCATGGCACAACAGGGGCGTTTGCCTGACCGTAGCAGCTGGAACAGTCCATTGCTGTGGTGGAAGGGGTCTCCCATGATCTTGTTGGCTCTGGAGTTGCACCTTCTAATGTATAGTTCCTGCAGGGGGGGCGAGTGTAGTTCCCATAGTGCGTTCGGCCGAATGCACTGTTCTCTGCAGAGCCTTCTTGTCCTGGGCAGAGCAATTCCCAAACCAAATTGTGATATTTCCGGAAAAGATGCTTTCCACAGCCGCTGAGTAGAAGCACTGGAGGATCCTCAGAGACACTCTGAATTTCCTCAATGGCCTGAGGTGGTAGGGGCGCTGCCTTGCCTTACTCACGAGTGTTGCAGCGTGTGATGTTCATGTCATATCCTCAGTGATGTGGACTCCCAGGTATTTAAAATAGGTAGATGGTCAGATGTCAAAAATAAAAACAATTGAGTGTAGATTGAAATAAAGGAACTATGTAGATTTTTTTAGATCTGTAGATTGAATAAAATATAATCATTCAGCTATGAAACTTGTGCAATTCATTTCCCATTCAGTACATTAGTAGATATATCATTAAAAAATAGTCCAGATTTGGAAACAGAGAAACATAGAAAATAGGTGAAGGAGGAGGCCATTCGGCCCTTCGAGCCAGCATCGCCATTCCTGGTGATCATGTCTGATCGGCCCCAAACAATAACCCATGCCTGCCTTCTCCCCATATTACTTGATTCCACTAGCCCCTAGAGCTCTATCTAACTCTCAAATCCATCCAGTGATTTGGCCTCCACTGCCCCATGTGGCAGGGAATTCCTCAAATTCCTCAAAGGTGAAAAAGTTTTTTCTCACTTCAGTTTAAATGGCCTCCCATTTATTCTAAGACTGTGGCCCCTGGTTCTAGACTCGCCCAACATTGAACAATGTTATAGATCTTAAATATACCTGAAGTTAGCCCTTATGTGATTAATAGGAAGATTGTCACAGGCTACAGCAGGTGGTTCGGGAGGTGTATGGGATACTATCTCTTGTTAATGTAAGTAGAATACAAGCAGATTTTCTGAATGTGGGAGGTATGATTTTTTATATGTAAATATACAGAATGCACAAAAATTGTGCTGTGAAGAGTGAGGAAGATTATCGAAGACTACAGCACAACAGAGGTCAGATTGAAAGTTGGGCAGAGCTACGGCAAATAGAACGTACTCCTAACAAATGTAAAGTGATGTGTTTAGGGAAGTGCTATGGGAGTACGGTATCGACTGTAAAAGAGACGGCCCAATGTTACACACTCATTTGTACAAAACTTCACAAATATTGGTGTGACATATTTGATACATTCACAAAGCTATTTAAGATAAAAATGGAACCTAATACTGAAAAGATTATATTTGGAGTAAGAGGAGACGGGAACAAATTAAATAAACACCAAAACTCATTCTTTAATTATGGGTTAATAATAGCAAAAAAACTCATACTTAAATTTTACAAAAAATGCTAATATACCAACATTTAAAATGTGGATCAGTAATATGCTGGACACAGCACATTTGGAAGAAATGAGACTCCTCCTAATAGACAAACAAGACCAATTCTTAATGAGTTGGTCCCCATTTATTGATTTCTTGGAGTCATGTGGTGCTACAGTATCGTGAAAATTAAAAGTTTCAGGTATGGGTGAAAGACGAACTAGAACATAAAAAATCATCTTGTGGCGATTGAATAAACTCCCTCCTGCTTTCCCTCCTCACATTCCTTTTCTTCACTATTTTCTTTTTCTGCCTTTTACTCACGCACACTAACCTATCCATCACTCTTTACTACCTCTTTTTCCTTTTGCTCTTCCTACTTTTCTCTTTTTTTTTTTAAAAAGGAAGTTGTACAGGGAATGTATTATGTTAACATAATTTTGGGAACCTGTAAAAAGGTACCACTGTATTGTACTTCTAATAAATAAAATGATATTAAAAAAAAAAGAGAGGGCTCTAGGGAAGAGGTAGCTGGAGTAACTCAGCAGGACCGGCAGCATCTCCGGAGAGAAGGAATGGGTGACGTTTTGGGTCAAGACCCTTTTGATGTGGGTTCCAAGGAATGTTGATGATCAGGGGGACTATGGCGTTCCAGTCCACAGTTCCCTGCAAATGCAGCACAGGTAAACAGGGTGGTGCATGCATGCTTTCATTGATCAATGTACAGAATGTAATGTTACCCACGGTGGAAATGTTAAAGACTGGATTGAAGAGCTTTAAGTAAGGACCAAAGTTTAAAGGAGGTGTGCGGGGCAGGTTTGGCGGGTGCCCGGAGTTTGCTGCCAGGTGTGGTGGTGGTGAAGGCAGACATGGTAGTGGCATTTAAGTAGCTTTTAGGTAAGCAGATGGATATGGAGGGATACTGATCTTGTTCAGGCAGAGGAGATTGGTATGACTTGGCATCATGTTTGATATGGACATTGTGGGCCGAGGGGCCTGATCCTGTGCTACAGTGTTCTATAGATTGGAGGAAATTTAGTTCTAAGGAGACATTGGATAGGATGGCCTTGATTTCCCTGGAGCAGAGGCTGAGGGTGACACAGCGGTAGAGCTGCTACCTCACAGCACCAAGGTCCCGGGGTCAATCCTGACTAAGGGTGCTATCTTTATAGTTTGTGCTTTTTTTGTGACTGGTGGGTTTTCTCTGGGTGCTCTGGTTTCCACCCACATTACAGATGTACAGATTAATTGACATCTGTAAATTGTCCCTCAAATGTAGAAAGTAAGGTTGGTTGGTGTGGGCTGATGGGTCTGTGTCCACGCTGTATCGCTGAGCTAAACAAAATGTATGGGAGGCATTAGAATCTTGTATTATGGTAGGGGTATCAAAAAAAGCAAAAGTTTAAGGTGAGAGCATGGTATGAAAGGGGACATGTATGGGCAGTTTTTTTCTGTACAGTAGTGGTCAAAAAGGCTTTTGGCACTTTGGCCTTCATTGGTCAGAGTATTGAGTATAGAAGTTGGGAGGTCATGTTGCAGTTGTATAAGACGTTGGTGAGACCGCATTTAGAATATTGTGTTCAGTTCTGGGCACCATGTGATAGGGAAGATATTGTCAAGCTTGAAAGGGTTCAGAAAACATTTACGAGGATGTTGCCAGGACTAGAGGGTGTGAGCTATAGGGAGAGGTTGAGTAGGCTGCGTCTCGATTCCATGGAGTGGAGGAGGATGAGGGGAGATCTTATAGAGGTATATAAAATCATGAGAGGAATAGATCAGGTCGATGCACAGAGTCTTTTGCCCAGAGTAGAGGAAATCGAGGACCAGAGAACATGGGTTCAAGGTGAAGGGGAAAAGAATTAATAGGAATCCGAGGGGTCATTTTTTCACACAAAGGGCGGGGGTGTATGGAACAAGCTGCCAGAGGAGGTTGTTGAGGCTGGGATTATCCCATCGTTTAAGAAACAACTAGATAGGTACATGGATAGCACAGGTTTAGAGGGATATGGACCAAGCGCAGGCAAGTGGGACTAGTATAGCTGGGACATTGTTGGGCGAGTTGGGCTGAAAGATATGTTTTCACACTGAATCACTCAATGAATCTATGAGCGTGATTGATATATGGGATATGCTAACAGGATGTGGTCAAGCCAGATAGAATCACTATGCTAGACGGGCACCTGGATGAACTCGGGAAAGGAGAATTGAGACCTAATTCAATATAATGAGATTGGTCTAGATGGGCCAAATGGTCGACATTGACGTGATGGGCAAAACAAGCCTGTTTCTGTGCTGTGCAAATCTGTGACTCTTTAACACATTTCTACATCTATATTACTAAAACTCTGTTCTTGACCGCTTTTGGCGATCTGTGCTGCGATTTCCGAGAGAACGCCGCCACCTACGGCCGTCATTTTTGGCCACCTCGCTCAGAGCCCCCCTCCGCCGCATGTGTGCTGAGGATTTTTCCCGTTGATGAAATATGACAGAGAAACTAATGTTTTTACAAAATTTCCCATTCTCTCTGCTGCTCCTGCTGGTGGGATGGGGGAGGGACTATAAAACCAGGAAGTGGTGTGCCCCAATCAGTCTCTACAAGATGGAGGTCTGAGCTCTGAATGACTGAACAAATGTCTACACAGCTGTGAGTAAGTACCCTTAATTTGGTTTGAAAATGAAAATGAAAATAAGGAAAAAAGCACTTCCTGCAAATGGTTGTTTGGGGGTTTGGGTTTCTCTCTCTCTCCCCCCCCCCCCCCCCCTCTCCTCTCTCCTCCCCCCCCTCTCTTCTTCTCCTACCCTCTCCTCTCTCTCCCCATCTCTTCTCCTCTCCCCCCTCTCTTCTCCCCCCCTCTCCCTTCCCCCCTCTCCTCCTCCCCTCTCCCTTCCCCCCTCTCCCTTCCCCCTCTCCCTTCCCCCCCCCTCTCCTCCCTCCCCCCTCTCCTCTTCCCCCCCTCTCCTCTTCCCCCCTCTCCTCTTCCCCCCTCTCTTCCCCCTCTCCTCTTCCCCCCTCTTCCCTTCCCCCCTCTCCTCCTTCCCCCTCTCCTTCCCCCCCCTCTCTCTCTTCCCCCCCTCCTCTCTTCCCCCCCCTCCTCTTCCCCCTCTCCTCTTTCCCCCTCTCCTCTTTTCCCCCCTCTCCTCTTTCCCCCCTCCTCTCTCTTTCCCCCCTCTCCTCTTTCCCCCCTCTCCTCTTCCCCCCCCTCTCCTCTTCCCCCCCCCCCTCTCCTCTTCCCCCCCTCTCCTCTTCCCCCCCCTCTCCTCTTCCCCCCCTCTCCTCTTCCCTCCCCCTCCCCCTTCTCCTCTTCCCCCTCTCCCTCTCTCCCCCTCTCCTCTTCCTCTCCCCCTCTCCTCTTCCCCCCCCTCTCCTCCCTCTCCTCTCCTCCCCTCTCCTCTCCCCCCCCTCCCCCCTCTCTCCCCCCCCTCTCCTCCCCTCCCCCCTCTCCTCCCCCCCCTCTCCTCTCCCCCCCCCTCTTATGGGGTAAAAGGAGCAAATTAATAATATTAATATAATCTCAAGGGAGGGTAATTAGCGCGAGTTCGGGCGGGGGGGAGGGAGGATAGTTAGTGTGTGTGATCCTCTCTGCCACCTCCCTTTTTCCCCCCCCCCCCCCCCCCCCACACCGCACGTTGGGGTCAGTAGACCCAAGGGTCTGCACTTGGTCTAGTTTAGTATATATATATATATAATATAAATTGTAGGAACAGCACCTCATATTTCGCTTAGGTAGCTTACACCCCAGTGGTATGAACATTGATTTCTCCTACTTCAAATCGCTGTTGCTTCCCCTCTCTCCATCCCTCCCCTTCCCAGTTCTCCCACCCGTTTTACTGTCTCCGACTACATTTTATCTCTGTCCTGCGCACTCCCCTGAAGAAGGGTCTCGACACGAAATGTCACCCATTCATTCTCTCCAAAGATGCTGCCTGACCCGCTGAGTTACTCCAGCATTTTGTGTGTATCTATATTTAGTCTAGTCGACATGTTAGGCGAAATCTGCTTGTCAGTGCAGTTTAGGCCACTCGCATTTGTGCTTTGTGCTTAAGTCTGAGCTAAATGATGGGCTCTGATCTGGACTACAATATTTGATATTCAATTAATAACATTATTTTCATGCCAAACATAAGTAGCAAGATTATATCAATAACATATGGTCCTGAGGTCTCCCATTATATTTTCAGAGGATTTATCTTCCAATCTGCCAGAATAAAAGCTGCAAGAGACTTTCAGACTGGAATCACCCCTGGCATAGACTTTAAAGTTCCAGGCATTTAAAGAAGTCAAGAAAAAAGTAGGAATAGGGAATCAAACCTGCCCTACCATTTAATTTAATCATAGCCAGTCTAAGATGGCTTCAACTCCTCTCCTGTGCCATTTCTCCATATCTCTCCATTGCTTCATCTTTCATATATTTATTCACCTCAAATATAAGTACTTTTATGGGCCTGTCCCACTTAGGCGATTTTTTTAGGCAACTACAGGCGACTAGTTTGTTGCCACATGTTCGTCGGTGATCCCCGGGAGTAGTCTCCCTCAGTCACGCAAAATGTTGTGGCGTCTTTCTGGTCGGCACTAAATTTTCAACACATTGAACATTTTTTGGCGACAGTAGGTTTGACTGCAATGAGCGTCGCTTGACTTTTCCTGATGTAGGTGCTGTCGTAGGTTGGCGCCAGGATGACGTAGGTTGTTGCCGGTTTTTTAGTCGACCGGCTACGACTATGACAGTTGCTAGCAGTTGCCTAAAAAAATCGCCAAATGGGACAGGCCCATTAATGACCCAGCTTCCACCATCTTCCAGGGCAGAGATTTTCAGTGATACGTGATTCTCTGTCAGCTGGTCGAAGGAGAAGCAGGGTGGAGATTGTATCAGTAACTGGAAGGGTTGCCACATTTTCTAATTTCAATTATAGGTGCAGATCTGGGGTCAGAAATGTAAGGATTAAGTTATAGGTACAACATGGAACCAGGCCCATCGGTCACCGAGTTTACCACCGACCATCGATCACCTGTTCACACTAGTTCTATGTTATCCCTTTTTCTCATCCACTCCCTATATATTAGTGTCAATTTTTACAGAGACCAATTAACCTACATGTCTGCATGTCTTTGGGATGTGGGAGGAAACCCACGCGGTCACAATGAGAATGTGCACACTGCACACAGACGGAATCCAGGTCTGTGGCGATGCGAGGCAGCAACACTACCAGGCAAATATTGATGGGCACCGATGATAGGAATGGTGTGGGCAGTTTGGATGAACATGACAGAGGCAAGCAATGAACCTCCACAATCCCAACAATTGCTAGTCAAGGTAGAATAACGTACAGAATAATGAAAGGCATAGTTGATGTGGAAAGGATCAGTTTCAGTTTAGTTTATTGCCACATAGTGTTTTGTTGCGTGCTAACCAGTCAACAGAAAAGCAATATATGATTACAATATATAGATCTATGCATATATATATATCTATGATTACAATGTATAGATACATGATAAGGAAATAATGTATTGTGCAAGGTGATGTCTCCACTGTTGAGAAAGTCTAGGACCAGAGGTCATACCTCTTTTAGAAAGGAGGTGAGGAGGAACTTCTTTAGACAGTTAATCTGTGGAACTGATTGCCACAGAGGACTGTGTAGGCCAAGTCAATGGATATTTTTAAGGCAGAGATAGACTTGATTAGAATGGGTATCAAGGGTTATGGGGGAAAAGTCAAGAAATTAGGATTAGAAGGCAGAGATCAGCCATGATTGAACGGCGGAGTAGACTCGATGGGCAGAATGGCCTAAATCTCCTAGAACTTGTGAATAAGGTTCAATAAACTCATTTGGAGTGGCGCAGAGGTAGAGATGGCCTCACAGCGCCAGAGACCCAGATTCAATCCTGACAACGGGTGCTGTCTTATGGAGTTTGTGACCGCGTTGGTTTTCTCTGGGTGCCCAGGTTTCCTCCCACACTCCAAAGACATGCAGATTTGTAGGTTAATTGGCAATTTGGTAAAATTGTAAATTGTCTCTAGTGTGTAGGGCAGTGCTAGTGTACGGGAAGATAGATGGTCGGCGCAGATTCAGCGAGCTGAAGGGCCTGTTTCCACGTTGTATCTCCACAGTCTAAAGCCATAGAGTGAACAATGTGTCAGAGGCTTCAATACCAATAAACGTATATAATTTGCAGAGTTTCTTACAGTTTTGTGACTATCATTCTCTTTATCTGCAAAAGGGTCGCCAAACAGATCAGCGGCGAACAGATCAGCGGCGAACAGAAAGACGCTACGACTCTTTGGAAACCTCTCACGACCATAGGAGACCTCTCATGACCATTCAGCCTATGGTCATGAGAGGTCTCCAAAGAGTCGTAGCGTCTTTCTGGCCGCTGCTGAATTTTCAACATGTTATGTGTGACGTGTGCGGCAGTCGCCTGTAAAGGTCGTGTAAATGGGGCAGGCCCTTAACAGGCATTTAGTCCTTCCACTTTTTTATCAACATAGAAATTTTTTATTGGACTAAAAAAATTAATTTTGAGTTTATTATTGTCGTGGATATTGAAACACAGTGCAAATCTCTTGTTTGTGTGCTATCTGATCAGATAATACCACACATAAATACAATCAACCCATATACAAGTACACCAGAAAGAGAAAAGAACCAGAATGCGGGATTAGTTTATTAGTATTGTAGCAGAACGATTGCAGAGAACGTCCACATGAGGTATGTTGGACAATCAGGACTAAACCTAGTCATGGAAGGACCATTCAGAAGTCTGATAACCGAGGGGAAGAAGCTGAACCTGGGTCTGGTAAGTGTGTGCTTTCAAGCTTTTGAAGCTTTTTGCCCAAGGGGAGTAGGGAGAAGAAGGAATAACTGGTATGGAAAATGTCCTTGATTATATTAGCCACTTTCCCCAAGGCATTGGGAAGTGTAGATGGAGTCGATGATGGGGAGTCTGATCTATGTGAAGGATTGTGATACATCTACAACTCTGCAATTTCTCATGGTCTTGGTCCCAAACCAACTTGTAATACAACCTGATGATATGCTTTCTACAGTGCACCTGTAGAGTTGGTAAGACTTGTTGCAGACATGCTAAATTTCCCTAGCCTCCCGAGGAAGTAGAGGTATGCATTTTTTAGGCATAGCTTCAATGTGGTTAGTCCAAGACAGGCTGTCGGTAATACTTATGCTAAGGAACTTGAATTTTTTAACCATTTACACTTTGCCACTATTAATGGTGATTGGGGCATGCACTCTGCCACGCTTCCTATAGCAAAAGTCTAGCTTTTAAATGCAAAAATAATGTAGACCACTCAAACAGTGATATAGGCCACAGTAAATCTCAAGTCCACATTGGGTTGCCAACTGTCCTGTATTACCAGGGACATCCCGTATATTGGGCTAAATTGGTTTGTCCCATACGGTTTGGGACCGCCTCTGTCCTGTATTTGACTGCTACAACTCGGGTTGAGAGGATGTCGGATCGGAGCGCCACGTCCGGCCCCGCCTCACCTGTTCCAACGTAGTGCAGCCCGTGGAGTGCAGCAGCAGCGCCTCGCCCGTGGCCCCGTCGGTCGGCAGCCCAGCCAGCTGTCCGACCTTTGGACCTTCGCTTACCACCGACACCAGAATTTGCGCGGGTCAAAACTCCTCAGCTGGCCCGCCGGCTGGGCTTTGTGTGGAGTCCAACACCCGGGCCAACTCATCATTCACCGGACGAGTCGGTCAACAAATTGCCGTTGAGAATTTGCCCCTTATTTTGATCGTTTGTCCCTTATTTGGGAGTGAGAAAGTTGGCATACTTTTGGATACTCTGGATACTTTTCCACAGTATGAGTTCAAAATAGAGCAAAACGTTTTTTATGGCACATTTCCCCTTGAATTCAATCTGTGTATGACCATATGTTTCCTAGGATATTGTGGAAAGTGAAGGAAGAAATTGATGGAGCCCTAGCAGATTTTCGTATCATCCTTAGCCATGGGAGGGACCAGAAGACTGGGGGGTGGCTAATACTGTGCCTTCATGTAAGAAGGACTGAAAGGGCATATTAAGGAACCACAGGCTGGTGAGCCTTGCATCAGTAATGGGAAAGTTAATGGAAGGGATTCTGAGAGACAGGATGTATTTGCTTTTGGAAAGGCAAGGGCTGACTAGGGATAGTCAGCAAGGTTTTGTACTCGGAAACCCGTCACACCAGTTTGATTGAATTTTTTGAAGAGATGGCCTACAGAAATGATGAGAGCAGGTTGGTAGACTTTAGCCAGGACTTTGGCCCGTTCAATGTGTAGTTTACTGTGGTTTATATCTTGTTTTTAACTGTGTGTATGTAGGGGACGGGGGGTGGGGGAAACTTTTACATCTCTTCCCTGTATGGCAGACCGAACCTTTTCCCTGTCGGGTCTCCGTTGTCGTTGGGGCCTAGCACCGTGGAGCGGCGGCCTCCAGCCGGAACGACCTGAGGGCTCCAGTTGCGGAGCTTGCGGACTTGCCATCGTGGGGCTGGCCGGCTTCGGAGCGTGGGCAGCTGTGGTGGCGTGCGGCAGCGGCCAGACTTCGGACCTTCTGAGGCTCCAGCTGCAGGCCTGTGGACTGTGACATCGGGACCTTGTGGGTCCCTGGTGGGAGACCGCTTACTGGAGATCCTGCGGCAGCAGCTTCTCCCGCCCGAGTTGCGGGATTCAAGACGACCCGGAGCGGGGCCTGACTTCGCCCGGCGCGGCTTTAACGGCCGCGGGACTTGCCGTCGCCTGCCGGGGGCTTTGACATCGGGAGTGGATGGAGAGCAGGGGAGAGACAAGACTTTGCCTTCCATCACAGTGAGGAGGAGATTCACTGTGATGGATGCCTGTGTGAATTGAGTTGGTTGTGTGTCTTGTAAAATTGTTCCTTTTGGCTGTATGGCTGCAGAAACCAAAGTTCCTAACGGAAAAACAAAGTTCATTGAAATTGAAATTGATAAAAAGGGCTCAATCAAATTTGTGGGTCACAATTTTCCAAACAAGTTCATGCTGACCATCTATATCCATCTTCACTATCTGCGATACCATCCACTCTAGCATTATCTGCAAACTTATTAATCTTGTCTTCTATGCAAACTTAGTAACCATGCCTTGTTCTCTGAGGGTATTATCTTAAGGTGAGAGGGTAGAAGGGTAAAGGAGATAGACACAAATAGCTGGAGTAACTCTCCAGGCAGCATCTCTGGAGAGAAGGAATGGGTGACGTTTCAGGGCGAGATCCCTCGACAGGGTCTCTTCAGAAAGGTCGAGACCTGAAATGTCACCCATTTCTTCTCTCTGGAGATGCTGCCTGTCCCGCTGAGTTACTCCAGCTTTTTGGGTCTATCTTCAGTGTAAACCAGCTTCTGCAGTTCCTTTCTACACGGTGTAAAGGAGATGTATATTTTACATTGAGAGGGGTAGTTGGCTGGAACGCTCTGCCAGGGGACATGATGGAAACAGAAGCAATATCAATGATGAAGAAGCATTTAGACACACATGTGAACTGAAAGGGAATAGCGTCATACAGACCAATGCAGCAGCCGGGATTAATTTAGATCTGCATCATGTTTGGCATGGTGGGTCGAAGAGCCTGTTCCTATCCGGTTCTGTTCTATTTTCCATTTTCCATCGTCTATTTGAAAAGGTATAACTTAAGAGTACATGGTGTTGTTCTGATCTGAAACATCACCTTTTTGTTTAGTTTCGAGAAACAGCACGGAAACTGGCCCTTCGGCCCACTGGGTCCGTGCCGACCAGCGATCCCCGCACATTAACACTATGTATTAACCCACTAGGAACAATTTTTACATCTACCAAGCCAATTAACCTGCAAACCTGCACATCTTTGGAGTGTGGGAGGAAACCGAAGATCTGGGGGAAAACCGACGCAGGTCACGGGAAGAATGTACAGACTCCGTACAGACAGCACCCGTAGTCGGGATCGAACTCGGGTCTCCGGCACTGCAAGCGCTGTAAGGCAGCAACTCTACCGCTGCGCCACCGTGATGGACCATGTCTTCCAGAGATGCTTCCTGACCTGCTGAAGTATTCCAGCACCTAGTATTTTATATGGCAGTAGGCACAATATATTCACTCAACCAGTCAGGATACTTACTTCAGTCTACCTGTAGAAACCCTGAATAGGACTCGACGCAATGCTTCAAAAAACTCTTTTTAAATTCCCTTTTACAAATTTCACCCATCTAAGTCCCTTCCCAGTCAATTTTGTGGAAGTACATATCCCCTCTGCTACAAGACAGTTGTTTTTAAACCCTTCTTCAATTTTCCAACATGCCGAAAAACATCTCCGTTTATTGCATTTCTTTTTTTTAAGGTATAGAAACATAGAAAATAGGTGCAGGAGTAGGCCGTTCGGCCCTTCGAGCCTGCACCGCCATTCAATATGATCATGGCTGATCATCCAATTCAGTATCCTGTACCTGCCTTCTCTCCATACCCCCTGATCCCTTTAGCCATCTAACTCTTAAATATAGCCAATGAACTGGCCTCAACTACCTTCTGTGGCAGAGAATTCCACAGATTCACCACTCTCTGTGTGAAAAATGTTTCCTCATCTCAGTCCTAAAAGATTTCCCCCTTATCCTTAAACTGTGACCCTTTGTTCTGGACTTCCCCAACATCGGGAACAATCTTCCTGCATCTAGCTTGTCCAACCCTTTAAGAATGTTGTAAGTTTCTATAAGATCCCCCCTCAATCTTCTAAATTCTAGCGAGTACAAGCCGAGTATCCAGTCTTTCTTCATATGAAAGTCCTGACATCCCAGGAATCAGTCTGGTGAACCTTCTCTGTACTCCCTCTATGGCAAGAATGTCGTTCCTCAGGTGGTATAATAATACTATACAATATATTGTTGCTATTATTATTATTAACTGGTTACTAATTACATTGTAGTCATTATTATTGTATGAGTTTTTGGTTAGTTAATCTCAGCCCACATTAATTTTAGTTTCTACCTGCAGTTGTTGTATTGGGGACATTTTGTGTAGCATAGAACGTCCCCTGGTGGACACATGGAGGCTGCATGTTGAGTTGTGTATTAAGAAACTGCAGATGCTGTTTTAAACTGAAGGTAGACACAAAATGCTGGAGTAACTCAGTGGGGCAGGCAGCATCTCTGGAGAGAAGGAATAGATGACGTCTCGGGTCGAGATCTTTCTTCAGACTCAAACATCACCCTTTCTATCCCAAGATGCTGCCTGTCCAGCTGAGTTACTCCAGCATTTTGTGTCTATCTGCATGTTGACGTGCCTGCTACTGTGATTATAGAAAATAACCCAACTGTACACCGTTTATTACCCAGAGCCCAGAGTCTCTGGAGTATTCAAAGCAAAAACTATAATGGGCCTGTCCCACTCAGGTGATTTTCCGACTGCCAAAAACTGACACGTTGCCAGCAGTCTCACACACACACACACACACACATACATACACACACACACACACACACACACACACACACACACACACACACACACACACACAGTGCAAAGCCAATGTGATACAGGCACACACCGCGATAAACAGGAAGGTTGGCGCTGTAATTTAGACAGTAAAAGCACAGTGTACGTTAAGTCCTTTAAAGGTGAGGGGGGGAGAGAGAGGGAGAAGGAGTGGAGACAACTTTTAAGAAGCCAGAGATAGACGGTTGTGAAGCTCGGCGGACATTAACATTACCTTTATCCTTGGTTCTGAAAACTACTGCTTACATTTTTTTTCCCAATGAGCCAATGAAATTCACCGGTCAACGCCGGCTATAACCTACGAGAACCTTCGACCTCCTGGCGACCCACCTACGGCATGAGAATTCTCGCTACTCTCCATGGCGGCTTCATTCTAGTCGCCGCTAATTTTTCAACATGTTGAAAAATTCGCGGCGACCAAAATGAGGCCGCGACTAGTTCCCAGAATGTGGGAACTCCTCACGACCATGAAGGCGACTCCCCGGCAACCACCCGCGAACATGTGGCGACTGCATAGTCTCCTGCAGTCGCCTAAGTGGGTCAGGCCCATAACGTTACAGAAATATGGCAGCAGGGCGTTTGTCCTTCTTCATATCAACTTGACAATCAACTATGTACAGTGGTGATTATCACAAAAGCTAGCTGCTTTCATGCGCTCCTCGTGAGTTTGATTTTCAAGTTGTTTTGAACAAATAGTTAGAAAGTTACATCAACAGTTTGTGAATTGATTAGCAAGAGATTTAAAAACCTGAAGATTTGCTACCACTTGTTTCTACGTTGAGCAGTTGAATAATCAACACGCATGTTGTTGCCGTCATTAGTGGATGATGTCAGAGGAGACAACTTTATTGCAGAAATTAATCACTTGCAAGGTTCAGTCCCAAGTAATGATACCAAAAGATTAATTCACCACAGAGTAGAGATACGAGGCAATGCAATACAATACGATAGAACTTTATTTATCCCAGGAGGGAAATTGGTCTGCCAACAGTCATAAAACAGCACAAGATACATGAAACATGAAATAAAGTGATGAGTGGGAAGTCCAGGATTGGGTATGTGTAAAGATACGGGGAGGGGAGGGGGAGGGAAGTCAGTCTACCCCACGACAGAAGGGGGCGGAGTTGTACAGTTTGATAGCCACAGGAAGGAGGATCTCCTGTGGCGTTCTGTGCTGCATCTTGGTGGAACCAGTTTGTTGTTGAAGGTACTCCTCAGGTTGACCAGTGTTTCATGGAGTGGGTGAGCTGTATTGTCCAAGATTGATAGTCCCTGCAGTTTGACGAGCATCCTCCCCTCCAAGAATTCACCTCCACTCCCGGGACTGGGGAGTCCTGACTCTTGCAGACACTCCAGCTATTTAGTTTTAGTTTAATTAAAGATACAACGTGGAAACAGGCCAAATCCGCACCGACCAGCAATCCCCGCACATTAATACTACTCTACACACACTAGGGACAATTTTACATTTATACCAAGCCAATTAACCTACAAACCAAGCCAATTAACCTAATTGGAGAGCCACTAATATCCTTGCAGGGAGATTTGTTAGTGCTGCTCAAGAAGATTTAAACTGGAATGGCAGGGGGTGGGAACCAGAGTAACAGGTCTACAAATGGATGGGCTAATGAGAAAGTGGAGGTTATGACAAGTAAGTCTTCAAGGAAGGACAGGCAGGGAGAGGTTCGCGTACATGGGGATAATGAAGGGCAGAAGTGTGTTTACTTCATTGCATATGTTTTTAAATCCTGGACCAGCGCTTGACATTATGATGTTGTGGCCCTTACAGAAACTTGGCTGTGAGAGGGACATGAATGGCAGCTCAACGTGCCTGGGTTTTGATGTTTCAGGCGAGATAGAGATTGGGGTAAAAGAGGTGGGGGAGTTGTTTTGCTAATCGGGCAGAATGTCATGGTAGTTCTCAGAGAGGACATACTGGAGGGCGCATTCACTGAGGCACTGTGGTCTGAGCACAAATCTAAGAAAGGAGCAATTACTCTCATGGGATTATATTATAGGCCACACAATAGCCAGCGGGAGATAGATGATCAGATGTATAACCAATTATCGGAAGGATGCAAGAACCACAGTGTTGCTGCAGTGGGTGATTTTAACTTCCCCAATATTGACTGGGATTTACTCAGGGCAAGGGGATTAAATGGCAGAATTTGTTAGGTGTACACAAGAAGGTTTCCTTAAGCAGTATGTGGAAAGTTTGACTCGAGGAGCGACCATACTGGACCTAGTATTGGGAAACGAGTTGGTGGGTGCCTGGAACACACTGCCAGGGGTGGTGGTGGAGGCAGATGCAATCTACTCTCGGAGTGCAGGAGGATGAGGGATGATCTTGGTGTTTAAGACATTGGGAGGTCATGTTGTTATAGGAAAGATATTGTCAAGCTGGAAAGGGTGCACAGAAGATTACGGAGGATGTTGCCAGGACTAGAAGGTTGAGTTATAGGGAGAGGTGAGTCGGCTGGGATGCAGAGGTGTTTTTGGACAGGCATGTGGGGCACTCTGGGAATAGAGGGATAAAGGGGCTGTCCCACTTGGGCGACCTAATTGGAGAGTTTAGAAGAGTTTGAAAAAATGACAATGAAATGTCATTTGAAATGATAATGAAAAAAAACCTCCTTCGACCAACTTCGACTAGCTATGACTAACTTCAGGAAAATTGGACACCGAATAGTGGAGAGTGAAGACGACCTCCTTCGATCTCTTTCGACCTCCCTTCGGCTATGATGAAGACTATCTACGACTACCTTTGACTACCCTCTGTTACCTACAACTAACATGCTGACCTACTACGACCTACTACGACTAAACCTACGAGTAAAAAAAGTCTAGATTTTTTCCATGGCGACCTTTTTTTACTCGCGGGCATTTTTTAACATCTTGAAAAAAATGCCGCTCCCTAGCTGAGACCTCGAGTACGCGGAGACCACTCTCGCTCATGAAGGAGAGTTACGAAGACCTCCTACGACCTCGTGCCAACCATGCTGCGAGTATGAGTCGAGGGCAAACTCCCAGAACTTAAGAATCTATTACTTTCCAACTAATGCATTCAGTTTTGAGAAGATTTACAAGGAAATTGCCAGGACTTGAGGCCTGAGCTTTGGGGAGAGGTTGGACAGTTTAGGACTCTATTCCATGGAGCATAGGATGAGGGGTGATCTTATAGAGGTGTGTAAGATTATGAGGGGAATAGATAGGGTAGAAGCATGGAGTCTTTTAACCAAAATAAGGGAATCAAGAGCCAGGGAAGATTGGTTTAAGGTAAGAGGGGAAAGATTTAATCGGAATCTACGGCCACCATTTTCACACACAGGTTGGTGGGTATTTGGAATGAGCTGCAGGAGGAGGTAATTGAGGCAGATCTAGAACACCATTTATAAGACAGTTGCATGGTATTGTAGGGAGTAGAATAGTGAACTTTTATTGAACTTTTTCTTTTTTTTCTCTTCCCCCGTTATGTGTTATGTTTACATATTCACACATTCTGTTCTGCTGCAGCAAGTAAGAATTTAATTGTGCCATCCGGGACAGCTATATAACTAAGAGTCTCATCTTGACCACTTCCTGTCTGTGCTGTATATTGATTTTAGAAAAAACGCTACCCTCTATCGCTATGATTTTTGCCCATTTTACTCACAATCTGAGGCAGCCCCGAGGATTTTTTCAATCGATGAAAAATAAAAAAGTTATGAGTGCTTAAAAAATCTTGAGATCAGCTGATTGGTCCTCTCGCCTGTCAATCACAATCACACACCTTCTGAGGGGGCAGGACTATAAAACCCCGGATCCCTGGATGCGAATCAGTCACTCTGGAAAATCGCAAGGGAGAGGCCACAACTGTTATTCTAAGCCTTGAATCAACTGAACTGTGAGTCTGCAATGCACTTGCAATAAATGATTTGTTAGCCCTTAATGACAATGCAATGAGTTGTTTGGCAATTTGGTGGCCTGCACTCTGCTGGAAATGCTGTGAAATTTAACGCACTGACCTGCACTGCTTTAAATGTTGTGAAATTGAATATGGTGGTCTGCACACTGCTTGAAATGCTGTGAAATTGAATATGGTGGTCTGCACTCTGCTTGAAATGCTGTGAAATTGAATGCGCTGGCCTGCACTCTGCCTGAAATGTTGTGAAATTGAATGCACTGGCCTGCACTCTGCTTGAAATGCTGTGAAATTGAATGCGCTGGCCTGCACTCTGCTTGAAATGCTGTGAAATTGAATGCGCTGGCCTGCACTCCGCTTGAAATGCTGTGAAATTGAATGCGCTGGCCTGCACTCCGCTTGAAATGCTGTGAAATTGAATGCGCTGGCCTGCACTCCGCTTGAAATGCTGTGAAATTAAATGCGCTGGCCTGCGTTTCACTTGAAATGCTGTGGAATTGAATATGGTGGCCTGCACTCTGCTTGAAATGCTGTGGAATTGAATTTGGTGGCCTGCACTCTGCTCGAAAATGAATTTCAAGGAATATCCGTGAGTGAACTGCCAGCCCACCAGCCCTGAGTGACTGAGCTGCCAGCCCACCGTCACTGACAGCTGCCAGCCCACCAGGCCTGTGTGACTGAGCTGCCAGCCCACCAGGCGTGAGTCACTGAGCTGCCAGCCCAAGAATCCATTCGGCCCACAATTTTCATACTAGCTCTCTGGAAACTAGTCCCATCGGCCCACAACACCCATGCTAGCGCTCTGGAACCCCCCCCCCAGCACCCCCACTGGCCACCAATATTGGAATTGGTGGAGAGGTGGAATATTGCATTGGGGGTCCAACCCTCCCGTGTGAACATGGGGCCAACGGGTTCCACTTTGTGTAGTTTAACAATAAAACACTCTTGACTTGAATCGACAATCAACCAAACTAATGATTGTGGGGCAGACCTTGCAAGCTTCTAAGCCTGCTGCAGAAGGAATGCTGGAACTAGAGATTACCATTTTGGTTTAGAGGGATATGGACCAAACACGGGCAGCTGGGATGGAAAGATGGGGCAGCTTGGTCGGCATGGGCAAGCTGGGCCGCATAAGGCTCCCTGGAGGGCCTGTTTACGTGCTGTATGACTATGAATATGACATTTTGAAGCTAGATGAAATGCCTTGTTCTGAAACGTTGATTTATCATCACATGATATATCCCTCGACTGGGATGATGTCAATACAGATGCTGCCCACCCGTTGCTCAAAATTTCTACTAAACACAAATGCTGGCTACCAATTTTTTCTCTCAACAGATCCCATCATATGCTCTCAGAAGGTAAATTAAAAATGAAAATGAAGAAGACAAGACCAAAGAGATAATAGGTGCAGGAGTATGGCCATTCGGCCCAGGAGAAATTCGAGCCAGGGGATCCGCCATGATCATCATATGACATGGCTGATCACTCCCCAATCAGTTTCTATCCCCCAGTTCCTGCCTTCTCTCCATATCCCTTAATTCCGCTATCCCTAAGAGCCCTATCTAACTCTCTCTTGAAAGCATCTTGAGAACAAGCCTCCACCGCACTCTGTGGCGGAGAATTCCACACACTCACAACTTTTCGTGTGAAAAAGTGTTTCCTCATCTCCATTCTAAACGGCTTACCCCTTATTCTTAAACTGTGGCCCCTGGTTCTGGACTCCCCCAACATTGGGACCATGTTTCCTGCCTCTAGCATGTCCAAACCCTTAATAATCATATGTTTCAATAAGATATCCTTTCATCCTTCTAAATTTCAGAGTATACAAGCCCAGCCGCTCCAATCTATCAACATATGACAGTCCCGTGCCGACATCCTCGTGAATCACCTCTGCACACTCTCTAAGGCAATTATGTATTTCCTATTGTACACACAAGGAACTACAGATGCTGGTTTACAGAAAAGGCCCAAAGTGCTGGAGTAACTCAGAAGGTCAGGCAGCATCTTTGAAGAACACAGATTGGTGACATTATGGGTTGGGACCCTTTTTCAGACGCGGCCTGAAATGTCATCGATCCATGTTTTCCAGAGATTCTACCTGACCCGAACAGTTGTGTCCTCTTGTGTCTTTTCTATTGCCCATTGACCAGAAAAGCACACAATTCTAATGGGCCTGTCCCACTTACGCAACTTTTTAGCCGACTACAGGAGACTATGAGGTTGCCACAAGGTCGCCACATGTTTGTTGGAGGTTGCCGGGGTGTCCCCTGCATGGTGGTGAGTAGTTCCTGCATTCTCGTAACTAGTCGCGGCTTCATTCTGCTCGCCGCTAATTTTTCAACATGTGGAAAAATTAGCGGCGACCAGAATTTTGACGCCATGGGGAGTCGTGAGAATTCACGTGAGGTAGGTGCAGTGGTAGTGGGTCACCAGGAGTCATAGATTGGCGCCGGTGCTGACCGTTGAATTTCATTGGCTCATTGGGAAAAAAAACATAAACAGTAGTTTTCAGAACCAAGGATAACTGACCGGTTACGTTAATATCCGCCGAGCTTCACAGCCGTGTATCTCTGGCTTCTTAAAAGTTTTCTCTCCCCCCCTTCTCCCCCCTTTCCCCACCCCCCCCCCATATATTTAAGAACTTACATGACCCTTCCCATACACTGTGCTTTCACCATCTTAATTACAGCACCAACCTTCCTGTTCATCGCGGTGTGTGTCTGTATCACATTGGCTTTGCACCGTGTGAATTTCACTCAGACAGTGCTCCCCCTGCTTGCCCTGTCCCCACCTGCATAACGGGCTGGTGAAGGAAGTGATGTGTGTGTGTTCCACTCTGACAGTCGCCGTTCCAGTCGTAGTTCCAGTCGTCAGTTCCAGTAGTTCCAGTTGTCGGTTTTTCAGCGATCGGCTATGACTTGACAGTCGCCGGCAGTCGCCTGAAAAATCACCTTAGTTGGGCAGGCCCATAGACCAGTGTGTTATAAAGTTATACTTTAACTTCCCTGATCTTATATTCTATGACCTGGCCAGTGAAAGCAAGCATCCCATAAGCCTAAAGCACTATCCTACCTAGCACTATCCTACCTAACTGTGCTGTAACCTTGAGGAGTACTTAGACTTGTACATCAAGCTCCCTTTGTTCCTCAGTATCCCTTACCACCAACCATTAGGTCATAACATTGTTTGACGTTCCCCCAAAATGTGTCATCTCACACTTATCAGTTTGAAGAAGGGTCTCGACCTGAAATGTCACCAAAGATGCTGCCTGTGTGAGTGCAGCCCAGCCTCCAGCATTTTGTATCTATCTTCGGTGTAAACCAGCATCTGCAGTTCTTACCTAGACAAGGATCCTGCATATGTAGCTTAATGCAATTACTCTCCCCATTATCAACAACATTAATTTGTGCCACTAATACCTCCATCATTCAAATCCAAATCATTAATGGCCTTCCCTCGATTTAGGATCTTGTGTTCCACATCATCCTCATCTAGGGTTGCCAACGTTCTCACTCCCAAATAAGGGACAAAAGGTCAAAATAAGGGACAAATTCTTGCTTCTAGTAAAAATTAAAATATTACAAAATTCTGGATGGCAATTTGTTGACCGACTCGGCCGTGGCTGGGTGAATGACGAGTTGGCCCGGGTGCTGGACTGCACACAAAGCCCAGCCTGCAGCCAGCTGAGGAGTTTTGTCCCAGCCCGCGCGACATTGCGCACAAAGTCTGGCGCCCCATCCAACTCAAGAACCGATGATCGGCCATGAGAAGGAGAGGTGGTGGTGGTGTCGGCGGTAAGCGAAGGTCCGAAGGTCGAACAGCTGGCCGGGCTACCGACCGATAGGGCCACGGGCGAGGCACTGCTGCTGCACTCCATGGGCTGCACTACGTCGGGACGGGTGAGGCGGGGCCGGACACGGCACTACGACCCGACAGTCCCCTCGACCCGAGTAGTAGCAGTCAAATACGGGACAAGGGCGGTCCCGTATGGGACAAACCAATTTAGCCCAATATACGGGATGTCCCGGCTAATACGGCACAGTTGGTAACTCTATCCTCATCCCTTTCCATACTTACTCTGAAACAATTTCCAAGATGCTCTTCTATTAAAACTTCAATTACTGTTTAGCTGCATTCCCTAAGCTTAGGTCCAGTACTGCCTCTAGCAGGGGCCAGGGACTATTAACTCGGAATGCTCTCTGGGATACACTTTCAAAATTCCACACACTCGCCACCTTTTACATGAAAACAATCCACGTTAATGATTAATGGAGCTAATCTTCAGAACTAATGAGACATTAAACTTCGAGCTCATTGAATCAGTAACCAGCAGAAAGGGACGGGAGGTTGGATGTATTTGGAGGCGATGTATTTGGCGACAAAATGGAAAGGTGGAATCGTTTGAACAGCTTTAAATAGTGGTAAATTGAAATGTATTGTGTTGGATGGAACTGCAGATGCTGGTTTAAACCAAAGATAGACACAAAAAGCTGGAGTAACTCAACAGGACAGGCAGCATCTCCAGAGAGAAGGAATGGGTGATGTTTCGGGTCAGACTAGAGACTGAAGACTGAATCTGAGTGAGTCTGAAGAAGGGTCTCAACCCGAAAATTCACCTAGAGATGCTGCTTGTCCCGCTGAGTCACTACAGGTTTTTGTGTCTATCTTCAATTAAATGGTATCAGTGTTTAAGAGGGACCATGTGTTCTCGTACATAAAATCACTTAAAGCTAATGTGCAGCTTTAGCAAACAATTAGGAAGGCAATTTAGGAAGATAACAACTCTACTGCTGTGCCACCATGTTTTACACAATGGGTGGTGGGTGTCTGGAACATGCTGACCAGGTGGCAGATACGATAGGAGAATTTAAGAGGCTTTTAGATACGCAATGGAATATTTCGTTTAGTTTAGAGATACAACGCGGAAACAGGCCCCTCGGCCCACCAGGTCCGCACCGACCAGCGATCCCCGTACACTAACGTTATCCTACACACCAAGGACAATTTACAGAAGCCAATTAACATACACACCTGTACGTCTTTGGAGTGTGGGAGGAAACTGGAGCACCCGGAGAAAACCCATGTAGGTCATGGGGAGAAACATACAAACTCCGTACAGACAGCACCCGTGGACAGAATCGCACCCGGGTCTCTGGCGCTGTGAGGCAGTAGCGCTACCAATGCACCACCGTGCTTCCCAAGTTATGCAGGAAATGAAGGTATTGTGGATCAATGCAGGGCTGATTATTTTAACAGCATCA
Source organism: Leucoraja erinaceus (assembly GCF_028641065.1). Taxonomy (NCBI): domain Eukaryota; kingdom Metazoa; phylum Chordata; class Chondrichthyes; order Rajiformes; family Rajidae; genus Leucoraja; species Leucoraja erinaceus. The sequence goes on along the minus strand of NC_073377.1, from coordinate 139,205,637 downwards.
TGTTCAGTATAGACATTGTGGGCTGAAGGGCCTGTTATTGTGCAGTATTTTCTACGTTCTGTGAATAGAATTATCCAAGTAAATGGGCATGGAGTCAAAGGTGTGCCAGGGATCTTTTTCACACAGAGGTGGTGAGTACCTGGAATACATTGTCTTGGTTGAGGCAGATTTGATGGATAGTACCTGCCTCAACTACCTCCTCCGACAGCTCGTTCCATACGCCCACCACCCTTTGTGTGAAAAAGTTACCGTTCAGGTTCCTATTAAATCTCCCCCCCACCCTCACTTTAAGCCTATGGTCTCTGGTTCTTGATTCCACCTCTGGGCAAGAGATTCCGTGCATCTGCCCGATCTATTCCTCTCATGATTTTGTACACCTCCATAAGATCATCCCTCATCCTCCAGCGCTCCAACGAATAGAGACCCAGTGTACTCAACCTCTCCCTGGAGCTCAGGCTGTCAAGTCTTGACAACATCCTCGTAAATCTTCTCCACACCTTTTACAGCTTGACACCATCCTTCCTGTAACATGGTGCCCAGAACTGAACACAGTACTAAATGTTGCCTCACCAACGTCTTATATATAACTGCAACATGACCTCCCAACTTCTATACTCAATACACTGACTGATGAAGGCCAATGTGCTGATAGCCTTTTTGACCACCTTATCTACCTATGACGCTACCTTCAAGGAACCATGCACTTGTACTCCTAGATCCCTCTGCTCTACAACACTACCTAGAGCCCTACCATTCACTGTATAGGTCCTGCCCAATGTTAGACTTCCCATCAACCATTACTAAAACTACCTGCCCAACTGATAAAGATTCTGCTGCAATTTTTGACAACTATCTTCAATATTTATAATACCACCCACTTCTGTGTCATCTGCAAACTTTCTAACCATGTCATGTGCGTTTTCATCCAAATCATTGATTATAGATGATAAATAACAATGGACCCAGCACTGAACCCTGAGGCACACCTTCAATCATAGGCCTCCATTCCAAACAACAACCTTCCACCATCACCCTCTGCTTCCTTCCATGAAGCCAATTTTCTATCCATTCAGCTATATCTCATTGGATCCCATGCAATCTAACCTTCCAGAGCAGCCTACCTTGCGAGACTTCCAATTAGCTTTGGAGGACCGATTTTGTACTAACTGTTAATTTTCTTAACCAACCTGCCAGTGCAAACCCTTATTTACAAGATACCTGTATGTGGAAGATACAAGTAAAGCACAGTTAATGTTTTCCTGCAAAGAAGGATGATTTTATTAATGAACTTGCTATAGACTTGTTATTTTGGACTAGCTTTATCAACTGATTGATAAAATACATCTATTGATGCTCCTGAACACATCATCAGTGATGTAACCTGGGGTCATTGGGTGTTTCGGGTCTTTCAACATCAGCCACCCTCACCCAGGCGACCCAGCCGTGGTTGATCAGGTGGCATTCGCTCCTCCCCATGGACCTTCTCTCCTGATCCAGCCACCACGAGGCCTTCTCTGCTGCCTCTGTGGTGTTCTTGATGGCTCTTCTCCACTGCATTCCGTTGATGCCCAGTGCACTCAAGGCTTTGTAGAGCGATTGCCCTGCAAAACCTCTGCAGCCAACCGCGATGGGCATACACCGTGCCTTCCAGCCCTGCTTGCGGCAGTCTATGACCAGCTCTTCGTACTTGGTCATCTTCCTCTCGTAGTCTTCCTCCAGACCGTCCTCCCACGGCACTGTCAGTTCCAACAAGACGATGTTTTTGGTCGCCTCTGAGACCAGGAGGATGTCTGGCCTCAGGGTGGTCGTGGCAATGTGCTGTGGGAACTTCAGCTGTTTCACCAGGTCTACAGAAAGCTGCCAGTCCTGCGCAGCCGCCTGGATTCCTGACGGATTCCTGACTGCTGTGGTTCTTGGCGGCTGCACTCCAGCCTTCACGAAGTTGTGCTGAGCTAGCAGATTCTACGTTATTGGAGACACTGGGTCTATGCTTCATCAGACTATACGTGGCTTTATCTGGCACTAAACATTTGTACCTTTATCCTGCATCTGTACACTGCACAATCAAGTTGGATGGCTTGATTGTAATCATGTATTGCCTTGACTGGATAGCACTCAATAAAAAAAGCTTTACACTGTACATCGGTACATGTAACAATAAACTAAACTAAACTATTTTACCCTTCACCACTACAAGCAGGGTTCTTCATGTCTAATCAAGGTTAAAATAGGCTAGTTGCTCACTTCCCCATCCATCTCCTTATTTTGCTCCTCAGTTGCTCAACAAGTAGCGCTTTATAAGGTCCATGTCTTCATAATGCTGTTCATAAGGTCCTAGGTTTAAGGAGCAGAATTAAGCCATTTGTCCCATCAAGTCTACCCCACCATGCAATCATGGCTGATCTGTCTTTACCTCTTAACCCCATTCTCCTGCCTTCTCCCCATAACCCCTGACACCCGTACTAATCAAGAATCTATCTATCTCTGCCTTAAAGATATCCCTTGACTTGGCCTCCACTGCCTTCTGTGGCAATAAATTCCACAGATTCACCACCTTCTGACTAAAGACATTCCCCCTCATCTCCTTCCTAACATTTTTTAATTCTGGAGGCTATATCCTCTGGTCCTAGACGCTCCCTCTAGTGGAAACATCCTCTCCACATCCACTCTCTCTGGGCCATTCACTATTAGGTGAGTCTCAATGAGGTCCCCCCTCATCTTTCTAAACGCGAGCTGGTAGAAGCCTAGTGCTGTCAAACGCTCATCATATGTTAACCCACTCATTCCTGGGATAAACCTCCCCTGGGCCCTCTCCAGGGCCAGCACATCCCTCCACAGATATGGGTCCCAAAGTTGCTCACAATGCTCCAAATGCAGCCTGACCAGCACCTTATAGGGCCTCAGCACTACATCCCTGTTTTTGTATTCAAGTCCTCTTGAAATAAATGCTAGCATTATGTTTGCCTTCTTTACTATCGATCTGACTTGTAAATGAACTTTTTGGGAATCCTGCACCAGCACTCCCAAGTCCCTTTGCACCTCTGATTTCTGGATTTTCTCCCCATTTAGAAAATAGTCTACCCCTTTATTCGTACGACCAAAATGCATGACTCCACACTTTTTCTACACCATATTCCATCTGCCACTTCTCTGCCCACTCCACCAACCTGCCCAAGTCCTTCTGCAGAGTCCCTGCTTTCTCTACACTACCTGCCCCTCCAGCTATTTTCGTATCAGCCACAAACATTGCCACAAAGCCTTCAATCCCTTCGTCATTAATATACAACGTGAAGAGTAGCGGCCCCAGCACCGAGCCCTACGGAACTCCACTAGTCACTGGCAGCCAACCAGACAGAAATCCCCCTTCATTGTCACTCTTTGCCTTCTATCTTGCCTTGTGAGTGTGTGACCAATGACTGCAAATGTTAATGACAGTTCTCCTAACTCCAGGAGGTGTTCTCCAGAATGGACTGGTGATGTTGCAGATGGCACAATGAACTGCAGCAGAATGAAGGGATTATGATTGCTGTCAGGGGAACAGGCATTGACCCATGTGCAAACAGACACAAAGTGCTGGTGTAACTCAGCGGGTCAGAAAGCAGCCCTGGGGAACATGGATAGATGGTGTTTTGGGTCAGACTGATTGTAGCGCGGGGGAGACTAAACTATAGCTCCTGTGTAAAATACTGCATACTGTGTGTCACATATCAGCTGGAAGTTCATATTATAGACAATAAAGGATACAATGTTTCCAGGACTGCCGGCGACTGTCATAGTAGTACCCCACCTAGTCGACGTCAAGCTACGGCAAGCTACCGACAGCCGGCGACCCATTAGGACGTCCACCTATGACCACACCTACGACAACCTACGTCCACCCGCGACAAGCTACGACAAGGTAAGACAATTCAGTCGCCGGTACCTGTCACCGGTTGATGTAGGTTGACGTGGGTAGTTGCCAATGGAATTCACTGAAGTCAGCACCTGGCGGCAACCTACATTAACCTGGCGACAACCTAAGACAGCACCTATGTCAGAGAAATGTTGAAAATTTTGCGGTGACCAGAAAGACGCTATGACTCTTTGCTCAACTGAGGAGACTCGCATACAGGCGACACCCCAGCAACCACCGGCGAACATGTGGCAACAGCCTAGTCACCTGTAGTCGCCTAAAAAAAACCGCCTAAGTGGGACAGGCCCAGAAGGCTTTAGTATGAGGTGTGAATTTGACACCAGTACTGTTTCTTGAATAGTATTAAGTTAATTGAATAGCATTAATTGAATAATAGTTAATTGGATAGCATTAAGCCCATGCAACACCTACACTGGCAGCTGTTTTCATATCATCGGCAAACTGAAGGAGGCTGCTTCACAGGTCAGGGCATACAACATAAGACGTGCAACTTTGCAAAACATTGGTTAGGGTGCACTTCGAGTAGTGTGTACAGTTCTGGCCTTCACACTATAAGAAGGCTGTGATCATGCTGGAAAGAATGCAGAGGGGATTCACCAGGATGTTGCTTGGATTGGAGGACTTTAGTTATGGGAAGAGTTTGGATAGCTTGTGCTTGTTTTCACTGGAGCGCAGGAGGCTGAAGAGTAATCGGATAGAATTATATAGTATAATAATCGGGAAAAAAATTAATAATAAAATTTTGGAAAAACCCAGCAACTCCCACAATCAAAATGTGGATTATGGAGATGTCGGAGACCTTACATCTGGAAAAAATTAGATTTGTCTTAATTGACAAACCAGAATTATTTACTAGAATATGGTCTCCATTTATAGATTACTAGACCAAGTGCAGACCCGTTGGGTCTGCTCCCCCAACGCAGCTGTTTCCTACCCGTAGCCCACACGGGAGACGTGGTCCTCCAACTCAAGCGGCTCAGGAATGAGCAGTGCGGCTGTTTTTAAATGGCGTCTTTGAGGCGAGATGCGGGCGCCAGCAGCCGTTAAGGTCGCTGGCCAGCAGGAGGCGACAAAATTAATGAGTGGGGGGGGAGAAGGACTTTATTAAAAATGTGTACGACAAAATTTAATGAGGAGTGGATACTTGGAATGATAAGTGAAATCTGTACCGAAATTGAAAAAATCAGGGCTGCTTCTATGGGTGAGAAGGCAGTTTATTTTTGAAATATTGGGGGGGGGGGGGGGGGAGAAGGATTTGATTAAAAATGTGTACATAAACACGATGAAATGTAATGAGGAGAGGATACTTTGAAAGAAAAGTGAAATCTCTACCGAAATGGAAAAGATCTCGGCGATTCTGTGTCTGGATTCGGCGTGGCAAGGAATCAAAGGAAGAAAGGCAGCCAGACGGACGCCAGGCAGCAGCCACACAGTTTTAATATATAACTAGACCAAGGGCAGACCCCCAACGCAGCCGTTCCCTACCCGTAGCCCCCACGGGAGACGTGGTCCTCCAACTAAAGAGGCTCAGGAATGAGCGGTGCGGCTGGTTTTAAATGGCGTCTTTGAGGCGAGATGCGGGCGCCAGCAGCCGTTATGGTCGCTGGCCAGCAGAGGCGACAAAATTAGTGAGTTGGGGGGGAGAAGGATTTAATGAAAAATGTGGACATAAACATAACTAAATCTAATGAGGATTGGATAGTTGAAATGAAAAGTGAAATGTCTACCCAAATGGCTGCTTCTATGGGTGAGAAGCCAGTTTATTTTTGAAATATTGGGGGGGGGGGGAAGGATTTGATTAAAAACGTGTACTTAAACACAACGAAATGTAATGAGGAGCGGATACTTAGAAAGAAAAGTGAAATCTCTACCGAAATGGAAAAGATCTCGGCGATTGTGCATCTGGATTCGGCGTGGCAAGGAATCAAAGGAAGAAATGCAGCCGGCAGCCGTACATGTAAATGGATCCATTCCGATTGGACATCTGCGAGCATCGGCCATTCCGGTTGGACATCTGCGAGCATTGGGCATTGTGACATCATACGATGGAACGAATCAAAAGGCAGAAAGGCAGCCGGACGGCAGCCGGTCGGATGACACGAGAGTTTTATATAAAATCAAAGGAAGAAATGCAGCCGGCAGCCGTACATGTAAATGGATCCATTCCGATTGGACATCTGCGAGCATCGGCCATTCCGATTGGACATCTGCGAGCATTGGGCATTGTGATATCACACGATGGAACGAATCAAAAGGCAGTAAGGCAGAAAGGCAGAAAGGCAGCCGGACGGCAGCCGGTCGGTTGGCACGAGAGTTTTATATAATAATAGATAGGTAGATTTGAAAGGGTAGATTGGGCCGGCACGGAAGCCTGACTGAAACTTGTATCCAGGACTTGATGAATAGTTATGTTCTCTGACAAACTGACTTATCTCCTAAGTTGTATTATTGACAGTTTATTCTATTTTTCTAATTTTCTTTTTTTCTCTTTATTTTTTCTATCTATAAATATAAATAAACAATTAGAGGCAATGTTAATATGTAACCGATAAGCGAGGACCCTGGCTACTTTGGTAGCTGGGTCCCTGGAATCTTGGATACTGATAATATGTAATCGTTAAACAAAGTCTGTATTGGTTTGGATTATGATATACATATGCTTCTAATAAAAAATTAAATATTAAAAAAAAAAGAATTATATATTAGGGGAGGCAAAAAATGGTCAAAGTCTTTTTCCTCTGGTCATGGTATTCACCAAAGATACTAGAGGAGCAAGATAGAACACTCGACGAAAAAGCCGTAGTACAGTCATGGTAATTATTTTTGGTATTCACAGCTTTTGCATTGTACCTCCGTACACGTGACAATAAACTAAACCGTAACTGGCGTAAAAAACAAGAAGATGGAGGTTTTATGTGAGAGGTAAGTGTTTTAAGAGAGATTGAAGGTAATCAAAAATGCTGGAGAAACTCAGCAGGTGAAGCGAAGGAATATGTGACGTTTCGGGTCGAGACCCTTCTTCAGAGATTGAAACTTAGTTTTGTTTAGTTTAGAGATACAGTGTGGAAACAGGCCATTTAGCCCACCAAGTCCGCACTGACCAGCGATCCCCGCACATTAGCACTATCCTACTCACACTAGGGACAATTTTACATTTATACCAAGCCAATTAACCTGCAAACCTGCACGTCTTTGGAGTGTGAAAGGAAACTGAAGAGCTCAGATAAAACCCACGCCGGTCACGCCGTGCAGACAGCGCCGAATCAGTACAGTTAGGATTGAACCCGGGTCTCTGGCGCCACGTCACCGTGCAGCCCAAAGGGTAAATGTTTTAACACAGAGAGCAGTTGATGTCTGGAATGTGCAGCCACAGGTGCTAGTGGTATCGGATACTATTATTAATTGTACCAACATGTTCACATACTATTATAAATGTTCCGATACTTGTATAATTGAAGCATTAACAAGAAGAAGGCAATTAGCAGCTGCCAGTGTAGGTGTTGCAGGGGCTTAATGCTATTCAATGAACTGTTCAGTTGTTCAAGGTTAAGAGAAGGTCAAGAAACAGTACTGGTGTCAAATTCACACCTCATACTAAATTACCTGCCCGCTCATTTTCGTTTCGCATTCATAGCATGTGAGAACACCCTTGACTATAAAGCAATCTCACAAATATTCTAATTATTCTTAAATAGTATAGTTTGCTTATGAACCCTCAAAATACGCGAAAGCATAAAGGCCACTTAGTTCCCTGAGACTACTCTGCCATTCATTAAGATCCCAGTCATAGAGTGATACAGTATAGAAAGAGACCCTTCAGCCCAACTTGCCCACTCTGGCCAACATGTCCCAGCTACACTCGTCCCATCTGCCCGCTTTGATCCATATCCCTCCAAACCTGTCCTATCCAAGTACCTGTCTAACTGTTTCTTAAAAATGTTGGGATAGTCCCTGACGCAACTGCCTCCTCTGGCAGCTTGTTCCATACACGCAACACCCTTTGTGTGAAAAAGTTACCCCTCAGATTCCTATTAAGTATTTTCCCCTTCACATTAAACCTATGTCCTCTGGTCCTCGACTCACCTACTCTAGGAAAGAGACTGTGCATCTACCCGATCTATTCCTCTCTTTATTTTATACACCTCTATAATCACCCCCCATCCTCCTGTGCTCCAAGGAATAAAGTCCCAGTCAACTCAACCTCTCCCTATAGCTCACACCCTCTGGCCCTGGCAACATCCTAGTAAATCTTTTCTGTACCCTTTCCAGCTTGACAACATCTTTCCTATAATATGGTGCCCAGAACTGAACAGAAGATTCTGAATGTGGCCTCACCAATGTCTTATTCAACTGCAACATGACCTCCCAACTTCAGCCTATATTTTTCAATTCGACTTTACTGCCCTGTCCGCATGATCTTGAAACCCTCACAGATTGAAAAAGTCTATGTAATCCCAAATATGTTTAAACAAATGCTTTCCTTGATGCTTGGCCACTTTCCTTGACCAGCTGGAAATATAGACAGGAAAATGGGAGATCTGTGTGAGGTGTTGCATCCATTGCTTTCTGAGGCAGGTAACTACAAATTCCAACAAACGCGTTCTTATCTCATTGAGAAACCATGACGTGTGCGCCTCAAGTCATGGACCCCTTTGCCACGCAAGCCCAAGAGCTGGTCTGCACAACACCGGCTAATGCTTCCAATGCTGCCTGGGTCCAGACGAGATGGAGAGGCCAGTGGAAGTCAGCGGAACCATCTAGGCTACACCACTACATCGATGACCCCATGGACGTCCCTGGCCAGGACCTGCCCCGAAAGCAGTGGACAACCCTCAACCGCTTGAGGACAGGCGTCGGACGCCATGGAGGAGCGATGAAGAGGTGGGGCCTCGTGGACAGCGCCTCCTGCAAGTGTGAGGACTCAACAAAGACAGAGGAGCACATAGTCACCAGTTGCCCCAAACACCGGTCACCGAATGATGAACGAGGTCTCATTGACCTGGACGATGACAGGTTGGCCTGGCCCGCCTCAACGGAGCCTAAAAGACAATCAGTTGCTTGCAAAAGTATTCATACCCCTTGAACTTTTCCCCATTTTGTCACGTTACAACCGCAAACGTAAATGTATTTTATTGGGATTTTATGTGATAGACCAACACAAAGTGGTGCATCATTGTGAAGTGGAAGGAAAATGATACATGGTTTTCAAATTTTTTTACAAATAAAAAACTGAAAAGTGTGGCGTGCAAAAGTATTCAGCCCCCCTGAGTCAATACTTTGTAGAACCACCTTTCGCTGCAATTACAGCTGCAAGTCTTTTGGGGTATGTCTCTACCAGCTTTGCACATCTAGAGACTGAAATTTTTGCCCATTCTTCTTTGCAAAATAGCTCAAGCTCAGTCAGATTGGATGGAGAGCGTCTGTGAACAGCAATTTTCAAGTCTTGCCAGTGATTCTCAATTGGATTTAGGTCTGGACTTTGACTGGGCCATTCTAACACATGAATATGCTTTGATCTAAACCATTCCATTGTAGCTCTGGCTGTATGTTTAGGGTCGTTGTCCTGCTGGAAGGTGAACCTCCGCCCCAGTCTCAAGTCTTTTGCAGACTCTAACAGGTTTTCTTCCAAGATTGCCCTGTATTTGGCTCCATCCATCTTCCCATCAATTCTGACCAGCTTCCCTGTCCCTGCTGAAGAAAAGCATCCCCACAGCATGATGCTGCTACCACCATGTTTTCACAGTGGGGATGGTGTGTTCAGGGTGATGTGCAGTGTTAGTTTTCCGCCACACATAGCGTTTTGCATTTAGGCCAAAAACCTCAATTTTGGTCTCATCTGACCAGAGCACCTTCCTCCACATGTTTGCTGTGTCCCCCACATGGATTGTGGCAAACTGCAAACGGGACTTCTTATGGCTTTTCTTCAACAATGGCTTTCTTCTTGCCACTCTTCCATAAAGGCCCGATTTGTGGAGTGCACGACTAATAGTTGTCCTGTGGACAGATTCTCCCACCTGAGCTGTGGATCTCTGCAGCAGCTCCAGAGTTACCATGGGCCTCTTGGCTGCTTCTCTGATCAATGCTCTCCTTGCCCGGCCTGTCAGTTTAGGTGGACGGTCATGTCTTGGTAGGTTTGCAGTTGTGCCATACTCTTTCCATTTTCGGATGATGGATTGAACAGTGCTCTGTGAGATGTTCAAAGCTTGGGATATTTTTTTATAACCTAACCCTGCTTTAAACTTCTTCACAACCTTATCCCTGACCTGGCTGGTGTGTTGTTGGGCTTCACGATGCTGTTTGTTCACTAATGTTCTCTAACAAACCTCTGAGGCCTTCACAGAACAGCTGTATTTATACTGAGATTAGATTACACACAAGTGGACTCTATTTACTAATTAGGTGACATCTGAAGGCAATTGGTTGCACTGGATTTTATTTAGGGGTATCAGAGTAAAGGGGGCTGAATGCTTTTGCACGCCACACTTTTCAGTTTTTTATTTGAAAAAAAAATTTGACAACCATGTATCATTTTCCTTCCACTTCACAATTATGCGCCACTTTGTGTTGGTCTATCACATAAAATCCCAATAAAATACATTTACTTTTGTGGTTGTAACGTGACAAAATGTGGAAAATTTCAAGGGGTATGAATACTTTTGCAAGCCACTGTATGACAGAAGAAGATCTCATTCTAAAATTGGCTCCCTCCAATCTGACAATATGCCCACGGGGCATGGATTTTCCCCATGCAAAAAACTTTTCAACATTTACCCCATTGGTATCGCTAAGAATCCTACATCTTTCTATAAGATAGCTTCTCATTCTTCTAAATTCCACTGACTAAGGATGCAGGTTGTAAATGCTCCTAGGAGCTGCGGGTCCTTGAGTAGGAAGGAACTGCACATGCTGGTTTAAACCGATGATAAACACAAAATGCTGGAGTAACTCAGCGGGACAGGCAGCATCTCTGGAGAGAAGGAATAGGTGATGTTTCGGGTCTGTGACCCTTCTTCAGACTGATGACAGGGGAGAGGGAGATACATTGATAAGGAAGGAGAGAGAAAGATACATAAATAAGGAAGTGTAAGGTGTGAAAACAGGACAAAGGGGATGAAGTTCAAGGAAAATGTAGAATAGATCAATGTTAGCTGGGAGGTAACAACAAAGCAAACAGAAATAAAATGTAGTCGGAGACAGTCAGACTGGTCAGAGAATTGGGAATGTGGAAGGATGGAGAGAGAGGGAGAGCAAGGGTAACTTGAAGTTAGAGAAGTCAATGTTCACACCCTTTAGCTGTGTGGAGGGTCCCCACAGCCAGAGTCAGGGTTGGAGGTCACGGCTTCAGGGGGGACCACACGAGCCAGTCCTGGGGCCGAGCACAAGGTTTACGGCTTCAGGAGGTACACATCGATCCGGTCCCCGTTGTCCCACTGAAAGTCCAGTGGATCGCAGCTTAAGAGGGGCTGGTTCCCTGCGGCTGAACGGCAGACTGGACGGGGCGCCACCCGCAGGAGGGAGTCGCCGAGCCGTCCCACAGCTTGTCAGACCCAGTAGACAGCCGGCCACAGGGAGAAGCTGCCGTACCGGCCCCTGCTCGTCCATCAGAGAGCCCGGAGACTGGGAGGATGGAGTCGGTGATGTCCGGGCAAGGAGCGAGTCTATTGGGAGAGGAGAGGGAACCGGGGGCTGGCCTACCGCACTCTTCAGGTCGGCTATGGGAGGAACCCCGTGGAACAAAGGTGGATGCCCAGAGGAATGGCATCCAAGGACAGAGATGGCTGGAAACCCACAGCAGCCTGGGACTTGCCTGGAACAGTTACCGCTCATAATAACTAGAGGGTGGACTTTGAAAATGGCACCAAAGCATGGCACCTCCTACATGCAGCTCAGTAGATTATTCATTGTACACTTGCTACTAGGGGATCAGGGGTAGAAACATAGAAACATAGAAAATAGGTGCAGAAGGAGGCCATTCGGCCCTTCGAGCCAGCACCGTGTGATCATTCATTGTGATCATGGCTGATCGTCCCCAATCAATAACCCGTGCCTGCCTTCTCCCCATATCCCTTCACTCCACTAGCCCCTAGACCTCTATCTAACTCTCTCTTAAATCCATCCCGTGACTTGGCCTCCACTGCCCTCTGTGGCAGGGAATTCCACAAATTCACAACTCTCTGGGTGAAAAAGTTTTTTCTCACCTCAGTCTTAAATGGCCTCCCCTTTATTCTAAGACTGTGTGTGGCCCCTGGTTCTGGACTGGACCAACATTGGAAATATTTTTCCTGCATCTAGCTTGTCCTTTTATAATTTTATATGTTTCTATAAGAGCCCCCTCATCCTTCTAAACTCCAGTGAATACAAGCCTAGTCTTTTCAATATTTCCTCATATGACAGCAGTGGCGGACTGGGTCTAAAAATATTGGTTGCCAGGAGACAAAGGGAGGCCATCCACAACTACAATGCTATCATTTAACAGGGGCCCACTTGCTATCACTTGCTATCACTTCATCAGGGGCCCACTTGCCATCGGGCAAGCTGACACCCTGGCCAGTCCGCCACTGTATGACAGTCCCGCCATCCCAGGGATCAATCTCGTGAACCTAAGCTGCACTGCCTCAATCACAAGGATGTCCTTCCTCAAATTAGGAGACCAAAACTGTAAGCAATACTCCAGATGTGGTCTTACCAGAGCCCTATACAACTGCAGAAGAACCTCTTTACTCCTATACTGAAATCCTCTTGTTATGAAGGCCAACATTCCAAGATACAAGATTCAAGATTCAAGATTCAAGATTCAATTTAATTGTCATTTGGACCCCTTGAGGTCCAAACGAAATGCCGTTTCTGCAGCCATACATTACAAACAAATAGACCCAAGACACAACATAATTTACATAAACATCCATCCCACCGCTGTGATGGAAGGCCAAAAAAACTTATCTCTCCACTGCACTCTCTCTATACAATGAAATCAAAGCCCTCGGTGATTATGTCCGTGGCCATTAAAGCCACGCCGGGTGGTGCCATCAGCTTTGTTTCCCCCGGCTGCCTATTGTAGCCGCGCCGGTGATGCACTCCAGGAGCTCTTCGACCCCGCAACTCGGGCGGGAGAAGTCGCTGTTGCAGGAGCCCTGTACAAGGACTTCCTCCACCTGCGGGTCTCGCCTCCGCAGACCCCTCCCCCTTACCTAACCCGGAACCCCATTGAGATAATGAGGTGAATCGGCACCTGTCCCCCCCTGTTGGAGGCCGCTCCTTTTGACAACACCCGACAGAAGAAGTGCAGGGAGAGATTTAAAAGATAACCTCCACACACACACCCCAACAAACATAACAAAACTACTAGAAACATAGACAAAAAATATAAAAACGCGGACGGGCTGCAGGCCGCTGCTGACGAGAGTCGCCACAGCCGTGTTACTGCCTGCTGTACCTGCACTCCAACTTTCAGTGACCGATGTACAAGGACACCCAGGTCTCGCTGCACCTCCCCCTTACCTAACCCAACCCCATTGAGATAATAATCTGCCCCCTTGTTTTTGCCACCAAAGTGGATAACCTCACATTTATCTATATTATACTGCATCCGCCACGGTGTTAGGCTGTATACTCTGTTGGACTATTTTTAAAGAAAATAATTTCACTGTGTGTTAGCACTTTGCACGTGTGACAAAAAAAAGCTCTATTGACTATTGAAATCTTTCCCTATTAGACAAACCCTGCATTTAGTTTAATTTCAGTTCATAGATACAGCGCAGAAACAGGCTCTTTGGCCCACCGAGTCCGCACCGACCAACGATCCCCGCACATTAACACTACCCTTCAAACACTAGAAATAAGTTACACTTATACCGAGTCAATTAACCTACAAACCTTTATTTCTTTGGTGTGGGAGAATTAGAAGAATCAGAATCAGAATTATTGTATACGTATAAGGAACCCTTCTTCACTCGGGTCTCGACCCAAAACGCCACCTATTCCTTTTCTCCAGAGATGCTGCCTGTTCCCCCGAGTTACTCCAGCATTATGTGTCTAGGGAAGGTCACATTGTTCCATAAACCTTCTGTTCAGCATAGAATGCTGATCTCATCTGGGAGAGACGCATTTTGCCAGCGAAACTGCCCGACTTCACATCCTAACCCATTATTGCTACAATTAATTAGTGTCCCTCATGGTTATTCTGGGCCTATAGACTTGTGCAAAATTTTCTCATGCCATCCTTGATGGCTTTACAAAGGTCATGCTTAGATTTCTTGTATAAAATGGGTTTGGCCTTAGATGATGGAGGGTTAGCGGTGGAAGGGTGTTATCCCAGCTGGAGGTCAGTGGCAAGGCTGCTGTTTGGGATGTGAGAGGAGACTAGAGCACCCGGAGGTAACCCAAGTTACAGGGAGGGCATGCGGACTCCACACAGACAGCGCCCGAGGTCTTGAATGAACCTGGGTCTCTAGCATTGTGTGGCAAGATTGAGGTTCCTGATCGAGTTATACAAAATTATGTGAGAGTTTAAAGGGGCAGCATGCTGGCGCAGCAGTAGAGTTGCTGCCTCACAGCGCCAGAGACCCGGGTTCGATCCTGGTGCTGCCTGTGCGGAGTTTGTATGTTCTCCCCTTGGCCAGCATGGGTTTCCTCCCACGCTCCAAAGACGTGCAGGTTTGTTGGTTAATTGAGTTTGGTAAAAGTTATAAATAGTCCCTAGTGTGTAGGATGGCGATGGTGTACGCATACGGGAATCACTGGTCGGCGTGGACTTGGTGGGCCGACTGGCATGTTTACGCATTGTATCTCTAAACTAAACTAAACTAAACTGAAATGAATTAAAATAATTGGGATAAGAAAATTAAGATGATTATTAAACATTACAGCAGGATCTTGATCAGTTGGGCAAATGGGCTATGGAAAGGTTAATGAGTTTAATGCAGATAAGTGCAAGGTGTGTCATTTTGGGAAGTCTAACCAGGGCAGGACCTTCACAGTGAATAGGGTAGTGTTGTAGAGCAGAGAGATCTCGGAGTGCAGGCACATAGGTCCTTGAAAGTGGTGTCACAGGTAGATAGGGTGATCAAGAGGGCTTTCAATACAGGCTAGTAGAAGGATCTTGTACTTGAGGCCTGAGCTATTGGAAAACGTTGGGAAGAAAATAGAACATAGAACAGTGCAGCACAGCAAGGTTTGCCCACAAGGTTTGTGCTGAACATGATGCCTGGATGAAATTATCTCATCTGCCTGAAAATGATCCATATCCCTTTATTCTCCGCGTTCCCTGCATTTCCATGTCCCAATCCGAAAGCCACTTCCATGCCTCTCCAAGGTGCAGCAGTAGAGTTGCTGCCTTACAACGCTTGCAGTGCAGGAGACCTAGGTTCGATCCTGACCACGGGTGCTGTCTGTACGGAGTTTGTACGTTCTCCCCATGACCTTGTGGGTTTTCTCCGAGATCTTCTGTTTCCTCCCACACTCCAAAGACGTACAGGTTTGTAGGTTAATTAGCTTGATATAAGTTTAAATTGTCCCAAGTGTGTGTAGGATAGTACTAATGTGCGGGGATCGCTGCGGGGATCAGTGCGGACTCAGTGGGCCGATGGGCCTGTTTCCGTGCTGTCTCTAAACTAAAACAAAGGCACTTTCGTATCCGCCTCCACCACCACTCCTGGTAGAGCATTCCAGACCACACCACCCTATACTCTGGACTTTCTCTGGATGACTCTCTGTCTCATTCTATACTAGTAAGACTATTAAAACCCATGTCTTTAACTAATGTTACCCCATGAAACATCGAGAGAGGTTTTACCTTTTTTTTTTAATATGACTTGTTATTGCTATTGTTGTGATGCATATGGCTGTGCTGTATAATTCGTAAAGTAACAAGCAACTGTTCTTCCAATTATTAAAACAGCATTGTGCTGCTCTTCTTACCATTTGGGTCAGTCACAGATTTACTTTACAATATTTTTTGTCTGAAGAAGGGTCTCGACCAAAACCGTCATCTATTCCTTCTCTCCAGAGATGCTGCCTGGCCCACTGAGTTACTCCAGCATTTTGTGTCCATATATATATATAAAACGTATTTATCAGCAGGCAAGAATGTACCAGCAGATGTACTGACCACAGAACAATTAAATTCTTATTTGCATCAGCATAACTGACCTGTAAACACAATACACAGATAATATATAATAAACAAAATGTCAATAAATTAATATTGCCAAATACTAGTTCAAAAAAGAACAAAGTCTTTAGTGTAACCAAATACAGTCCCTAATTCACAATTGAGGTTAATATTGTGTAGTGTTTAAGAGCAATTGGTTTGGCATCCATTCCAGTAGAGATATGAGAATATTGAATTGTGGAGCGATAAGCTTTCGCCAAAGTCACTCATTTGATTTGATTTACCTCTTCAGTGAAGAAAGTGAAACATCATTGTTTGAAGCACTCATTTTAGCACCCAAATCCAGTCCTGTACATATTCACACATTTTGCACTAGTTAAGGTTAAACGAACAAAGATTGACATCTAAATATCCTTTTAAATCACACAAAAAGCATTACGAAGAGCTGTAAAATGTTCCTGTCGCGCCCGTTAAATATCAAAATACCACAGTTAGTTGTCCAGCCATCCTAATAAAACTAATAATCGATCTGGGGAGGAGGAAAGCCATACTGTTATGTGCTGATTTTTTTTAAAGTGCCCTGGGATCTTCATGCATAAATCATTGAAACATACAACCATCTCCGAACATACAATACTCCCTCAGTGCTGCAATGGAATGTTAGCACAAATTGCTTCAATGCTCGAGTGAGATTTGACTCAGACGTCAGCCAAGCCGTTAGTTTATTGAAGCAAAAGAGTGAAAAGTTTCATTGTTGCTGTATGGTTGATTTATTCTCAGTGAAGTGTTTTATTGGTACAGCTTGTTACACATAGAAATTCTTGAGGACCGTGATAAATAAAAAAATATCTTATTTCAAATATTTGTTTCAAATTAAGTTGAATTTAATTAAGCGTGTTCAGGGTTACAGCTACAAATATTTGCTATTGGTAACAAATATATACAGCTGCATGTTTAAGAAGGAACTGCAGATGCTGGAAAATCGAAGGTAGACAACAATGCTGGAGAAACTCAGCGGATGAATGATACAGCTGCATGATTCTTGCTTCAGTTGTGGAAATTCAGTTATGTTTGGCTTCAACAGGAATCATGCTAGTCATATAATGATACAGTATGGAAACAGGCCCTTCGGCCCAACTTGCCCACACTGGCCAACATGTCCCAGCTACATTAGTCCCACCTGCCCATGTTTGGTTCATATCCCCCCAAACTTGTCCTATCCATGTTAAACAAAAATGCTGGAGAAACTCAACGGGTGCAGCAGCATCTATGGAGCGAAGGAAATAGGCAACGTTTCAGGCTTTGAAGCTGTCCTATCCATGTACCTGTATGTTTCTTAAATGTTGGGATAGTCCCAGCCTCACCTAACTCCTCTGGCAGCTTGTTCCATACACCACCACCCTTTGTGTGGAAAAAGTTACCCCTCAGATTTCTATTAAATCTTTTCCCCTTCACCTTATGTCCTCTGGTCCTCGACTCACCTTCTCTGGGCAACAAACTGTTTGTGAAATTGTAACGGCCATTCTCATTAATTCATCCACAGCTGCTAAACATCGGCATTTACATATTCTTAAATGTTCAATAAATACAATAAAAGCAGCATTACAGAGGTAATAGAATTGTTCAATTGATCAGAGGTAAAGTTAATAGTTCTCACATTTGAAGATGTTCAAAATGTCTTTGATAGTCCAGAAAGTGATGTATTGTTCTTTAAGCTTCAGTAATGACAGGCTTTACTGGTAGACTTCAAAAACCCAATGTTTCATTACAGCATTCACACCTATTCTTTGTCCTGACATTTTACAATTCTTACTCCATACATCATGCAACACTGGGGTATAATTATTTCACATATTGTATATTATATATTATAGTTTAAAGGGGAAGGGGAAAAGATTTAATAGGAATCTGAGGGGTAACATTTTCACACAAAGGGTGGTGGGTGTATGGAACAAGCTGCCAGAGGAGGTAGTTGAGGCTGGGACTATCGCAACGTTTAAGCATCAGTTATACAGGTACATGGATAGGACAGGTTTGGAGGGGTGTGGACCAAACGCAGGCAGTGGGACTAGTGTAGATGGGTCATGTTGGCCAGTGTGGGCAAGTTGGGCCGAAGGGTCTGTTTCCACGCTGTATTACTATGACTCAATGTCTCTATATGGCCAATAGTTAATCTCAAATTTGGAGGATAGGTTTTCCCAACTCAAGATAAATAACTTTGTTATGGATGGTTTGGGTAGAGTTATTTCAATAAAACATAATTTCTCCATGTGAAAACATACATTCTAAAATCTTGCTGATATGATAAATTCCTAAGCTTAGTTGCATACTGTAATGTGATGGTTTATAAATAATGCATCATCATAATAAAGAATTAATTAACAAATGTCAGTTGGATTTTATTTATTATGAGAATATGAAGCATGAACTTTGCACTCCATATTTTTCTCTTTGCACCACCCACTTGTGCATGGCTTGTTTTAGTTTAGTTTAGTTTAGAGATACAGTGCATTAGGGTTAGGGTTAGGGTTAGGTCCTCTGTCCACTGAGTCCGCACTGACCAGCAATCCCTGCACAGTAACACTATCCTACGCACACTAGGGACAATTTACATTTACACCAAGCCAATTAACCAACAAACCTGTACGTCTTTGGAGTGTGGGAGAAAACGGAAGATCTCTGAGAAAACTGACGCAGGTCACGCACACCCCCATCCACATTAACGGGGGAGAACGTACAAACTCCATACAGACAGCACCCATAGTCGAGATCGAACCGGGGTCTCCGGTGCTGCAAGTGAGGCGGCCACTCTACCACTGCGCCACCGTGCCTCACTGTACGATTAGTATGATTTGACTGGATAACAAATAAAGTTTGTCACTGCATCTTCATACACGTGTCAATAATAAACCAACACCAATAATTATGGGAGCTGTGATTTATACACTTAATATATGACTGCATTGCCATTTTTGGGGATCAGAATGCAAGTCGCAGCCAACAATATTGTGAGTTTAAGTCACTGGAAATGTTTGCACAAAAACTCTTGATTGATAATTTGAAGCAATAATGAGGGTGTTCTGTACATTAAGTGGTGAGATGCGATCCCTGACCTAATGTCATAAGGTCATGTGATAGGAGCAGAATTAGGCCATTCCTCCCAACAAGTCTAATCCCCCATTCAATCATGCCTTTAAAATATCAATTGACGGTCTCCACAGCCTTCTGTGGCAAAGAATTCTACAGATCCACACTTCACTGGATTATAAAATAGAGAACGGCACGAGAGAACATGCAACTGCAGATTTGATTCTGAATAACAACTTCACTGTTAATACTGGAGCTCTGGAAATCAAAGATGTCAAAAAGCTTCAATATTATAAGCAGGTATGGAATTATTTAATCGTCATAACTGTGGCTTCATGTGTTGCCTCTATCCCTGGAAGACGGCATTGGCTCGGGGCACAAAACAGAGTGCTGGAGGAACTCAGCAGGCCAGGCAGCATCTCTGTGGGGAATGAACAGAGTGCATTTCGGGTCGGGACCCTTCTTCACATTGAATGGCCAGGAAGGGGGAAGGTGGAATAGTGAGATAGGATGGGGCAAAGCCTGGTAAGTGATAGATGGATTCAGGTGAGGTGGGGGGAGTGGGGGAGGGGGTGAATGGCAGATGGTTGGTGTAAGTGACAAAGGGCAGAGTTGTAAAGGAGATTAAAAAATGTCAGAAAAGGTGTTGGTCCCCTTTTATCGACTTTTTGGAATCATGTGATGCAGCGGTACCGTAAAGATTACTGATTTCAGGTCAGGTCGTGGATAGATTTACATCTCCGAATAAAGATTTGAAAATTTCTCTTTTAAGGGTCTTTTTCTCCTATTTCTACTTTCCACTTTTTCTTTTCTTATACACACACTTCACGTTTTTCTATTTTTTACTATCTATTTTTCCTCTTTTTCTCTTCTCCAATTTTTTTTCTTTTTTTTCCCTTCTTCTTGTCTTTCTTATTTCCTTTTCAAAAACATAAAACTAGAGGTTGTACATAGAATGTATAATTACGTTATGACATAGTTGGCACCTAAAATGAGGTCCCACTATTGTTTTGTATTGTGCTAACTTCTAATAAAATAAACAAAAAAAAACAACAGGGAAGGAGGGTGATGAATATAGTTGGATATAGTTGGATTATAGATTAATATAGTAGAGAAAGTACAGAGGAGATTTACTAGAATGTTGCCTGGGTTTCAACAACTAAGTTACAGAGATAGGTTGAATAAGTTAGGTCTTTATTCTCTGGAGCGCAGTAGGTTAAGGTGGGACTTGGTAGAGGTCTTTAAAATAATGAGAGGGATAGACAGAGTTGATGTGGACAAGCTTTTCCCTTTGAGAATAGGGAAGATTCAAACAAGAGGACATGACTTCAGAATTAAGGGACAGAAGTTTAGGGGTAATATGAGGGGGAACTTCTTTACTCAGAGAGTGGTAGCGGTGTGGAATGAGCTTCCAGTGGAAGTGGTGGAGGCAGGTTCATTGGTATCATTTAAAAATAAATTGGATAGGCATATGGATGAGAAGGGAATGGAGGGTTATGGTATGAGTGCAGGCAGGTGGGACTAAGGGGAAAAAAAGTTGTTCGGCACGGACTTGTAGGGCCGAGATGGCCTGTTTCCGTGCTGTAATTGTTATATGGTTATATGGTTAATATGAAGCTGGAGGAAGGGATAACAGTGGAAATGGACAAGGGGGAAGGGAAAGAGGGGGAATAAAATGGAAATATTTCTCCCATCCGCCAAATATTCTCTCAGGGATGAGAGATGAGCAGACGGAAGGAGCGGGGTGACTGGGTGGGAGGGTGAGTGGAGGTGAGAGATGGTGGGAAATGTGCATGCATTGTGGTGGGTGGGCAGGGGACTGAATGGTGGGATGGTTTGAGGGGTGTTATTTTAAATCTGGATCATTCAACGTTCATACCATTGGGTTGTAAGCCACCCAAAGAGAATTTAAGATGCTGTACTTCCATTTACGCGTGGCCTCACTCTGACAATGGAGATGGCTTTGGATAAAAAGGTCACTATGAAAATGGAAAGGACAGTCAAAATGATTAGCAACCAGGCAATCCAGCAAGCCTTGGCAGTCCGAGCATGTGTTTGAGAAAATGATCGTATAGTCTTGCTGACTTAAGGGAGGCCACATTGGGGGCATCGAAAGCAATGGCTGAGTTGGGAAGAGCTGCACATGAACCTCTGTCTCATCTTGGAGCATGGGCAGAAATCCTTGGGGGGACGGGAGCCTGCCTCCCCCCCCTCCCATGTTTTGAGAGGTGGGGGACAAACCCCCCCATGTTTTGTGAAACATGTTGCAGTAAAACCGCCTTGGAATTTTATATTTTTCAAAAGCTCTTGGGTTTAATGAGTACTGCAGAACGATTGTAGTCGTTTATCACTTAATTCCTCTGAGACAAAAACGATGTGTTAACTGCCACTGTTAGCGCTTGTTAACAGTCACCTGTAGATTGAATTGGATTGGATTGAATTTCCTTTATTGTCATTCAAACAAGTCGCCCAGGTTGCCTGCATGCCCCAGGTGTGGCTGTAGCATCCAGGTCAGCTCACCTGCCCCGGGTGTGGCTGTAGCTCCCAGGTTGCCTGCATGCCCCGAGACTGGCTGCAATTCCCAGGTCGCGAAAACTAATTGAAAGCAAATACGACTGCGGGCCAGATAATTTGGGGTTACTGTACATCTAGGACTGTAGGTTGCCAACCCCTGTCCTAGATGTTAGGCCTCATTGTGTGTCCGCCATGTTTTAAAAGCGATTTCCGCCCATGCCTGGTAGACACAAAATGCTGGAGTAACTCAGCAGGTGGCAGCATCTCTGGAGAGAAGGAATGGGCGACGTTTCGGGTCGAGACCCTTCTTCAGACTGATGTCAGGGGAGGGGGCGGGACAAAGATAGAATGTAGGCGGAGACAGTAAGACTGATGGGAGAACTGGGAAGGGGAAGGGGATGGAGAGAGAGAGAAAGGAAGGGCTATCTGAGGTTAGAGAAGTCATTGTTCATACCACTGGGGTGTAAACTACTCAAGCAAAACATGAGGTGCTGTTTTTCCAATTTGCGCTACACCGCTTAAATCTTTTCCCCTTCACCTATAACCTCTGTTATTAAGATAGAAATTGTGCAGAAAAGATTCTAGGGGATATTGGTAAGAATGGAGGGATGAGTAAGAGTAACAGAAACAGGCCCTGCAACCCAACTCATCTATGTTGATCGAGATGCCCTTAAATGATAATCCCATTCACCTATGTTTGACCCATATCCCTCTGAACCATTCTTATCCATAGACCCGTCCAAATTTATTTTTAAATAGCAGCCTCTATTACTTCCTTTGGCAGCTCATCCATATACATATCATAGGTTTTCTCCGGGTGCTCCAATTTCCTCCCACATTCCAAAGATGTGCAAGTTCGTACTTTAATTGGCTTTGATAAGATTGTAAATTGCCCCTAATGTTTAGGATAGTGCTAGTGTATGGGGATCGCTAGTCGGCCTGGACTCGGTGGGCCAAAGGTCCTGTTTCCAATCTGTATCTATAAACTAAATTTTTCTGGAGCAAGGAGTTGAAATATGAGCTCATTCAGGTTTACAAAACCATGAAGGATTAAATGAAGGGTCATCGTTGTTGAGAGTTTAAAATTAAAGGGCACAGGTTTAAGGTGAGAGGAGAGGAGTGATGTCTCTTGCCCAGAGTAGGTGAATTGAGGACCATGGGTTTAAAGTGAAGGGGAAAAGCTTCAATGAGAATCTGAGGGGTAACTTTTTCACACAAAGGGTGGTGGGTGTATGGAACAAGCTGCCAGAGGAGTTAGTTGAGACAGGGACTATTGCAACATTTAAGAAACAGTTAGACAGGTACATAGATAGGACAGGTGTGGAGGGATATGGAACAATTGTGGGCAGGTGGGACTAGTGTACCTGGGACATGTTGACTAGTGTGGGCAGGTTGTGCCGAAGGGCCTGTTTCCACACTGTATCACTCTATGACTATGACTATGAGGTGGTAAACAGCAGAAAATATTCAGCACATCTAAAGTTCTGTAAAAATGGTGTTAATATTTCAGCTGTGAAACCTTTGCCAGAACTGGATTAACATTGACAATGCCAATAATTTAAACAAATTATTACATTTACAAGAACATTGTTTATATTTTTCGTCTTTTGCATATTTTCAAATTCCCCTTCATTTTCAAATTGTCTCATAGAAACATAGAAAATAGGTGCAGGAGTAAGCCATTCAGTCCTTTGAGCCAGCACCGCCATTCAAAATGATCTCGGTGCTAATAAAGCATTTGGTGTATCTCTGCATTTAGCTTTCCATATAACCATATAACCATATAACAATTACAGCACGGAAACAGGCCATCTCGGCCCTACAAATCCGTGCCGAAAAACTTTTTTCCCTTAGTCCCACCTGCCTGCACTCATACCATAACCCTCCATTCCCTTCTCATCCATATGCCTATCCAATTTATTTTTAAATTATACCAACGAACCTGCCTCCACCACTTCCACTGGAAGCTCATTCCACACTGCTACCACTCTCTCAGTAAAGAAGTTCCCCCTCATGTTACCCCTAAACTTCTGTCCCTTAATTCTGAAGTCATGTCCTCTTGTTTGAATCTTCCCTATTCTCAAAGGGAAAAGCTGATCCACATCAACTCTGTCTATCCCTCTCATCATTTTAAAGACCTCTATCAAGTCCCCCCTAACCTTCTGCGCTCCAGAGAATAAAGACCTAACTTATTCAACCTTTCTCTGTAACTTAGTTGTTGAAGCCCAGGCAACATTCTAGTAAATCTCCTCTGTACTCTCTCTATTTTGCTGACATCCTTCCTATAATTGGGCGACCAAAATTGTACACCATACTCCAGATTTGGTCTCACCAATGCCTTGTACAATTTTAACATTACATCCCAGCTTCTATACTCAATGCTCCGATTTATAAAGGCTAGCATACCAAAAGCTTTCTTTACCACCCTATCTATATGAGATTCCACCTTCAAGGAACTATGCACGGTTATTCCCAGATCCCTCTGTTCAACTGTATTCTTCAATTCCCTACCATTTACCATGTACGTCCTATTTTGATTTGTCCTGCCAAGGTGTAGCACCTCGGATTTATCAGCATTAAACTCCATCTGCCATCTTTCAGCCCATTCTTCCAAATGGCCTAAATCACTCTGTAGACTTTGGAAATCCTCTTCATTATCCACAACACCCCCTATCTTGGTATCATCTGCATACTTACTAATCCAATTTACCACACCTTCATCCAGATCATTGATGTACATGACAAACAACAAAGGACCCAACACCGATCCCTGAGGCACCCCACTAGTCACCTGCCTCCAACCCGACAAACAACCATCCACCATTACCCTCTGGCTTCTCCCATTCAGCCACTGTTGAATCCATCTTGCTACTCCTGCAATTATACCCAACAGTTGAACCTTCTTAACCAACCTTCCATGAGGAACCTTGTCAAAGGCCTTACTAAAGTCCATATAGACAACATCCACTGCTTTTACCCTCGTCAATTTCCCTAGTAACCTCTTCAAAAAATTCAAGAAGATTAGTCAAACATGACCTTCCAGGCACAAATCCATGCTGACTGTTCCTAATCAGACCCTGTTTATCCAGATGCTTATATATATTATCTCTAAGTATATTTTCCATTAATTTGCCCACCACTGAAGTCAAACTAACAGGCCTATAATTGCTAGGTTTACTCTTAGAACCCTTTTTAAACAATGGAACAACATGCGCAGTACGCCAATCCTCAGGGACTATTCCCGTTTCTAATGACATTTGAAATATTTCTGTCATAGCCCCGGCTATTTCTACACTAACTTCCCTCAATGTCTTAGGGAATATCCTGTCAGGACCTGGAGACTTATCCACTTTTATATTTTTCAAAAGTGTCAGTACTTCTTTTACTTTGAAACTCATAGTATCCATAGCTACTCTACTAGTTTCCCTTACCTCACATAATTCAATATCCTTCTCCTTGGTGAATACCGAAGAAAATAAATTGTTCAATATCTCCCCCATCTCTTTTGGCTCTGCAGATAGCTGTCCACTCTGTCTGTCCAATGGACCAATTTTATCCCTTATTATCCTTTTACTATTAATATAGCTGTAGAAACCCTTTGGATTTACTTTCACCTTACTTGCCAAAGCAACCTCATGTCTTCTTTTAGCTTTTCTAATTTCTTTCTTAAGATTCTTTTTACATTCCTTATACTCCTCAAGCACCTCATTTACTTCATGCTGCCTATAATTATTGTAGATCTCCCTCTTTTTCCGAACAAGATGTCCAATTTCCCTTGAAAACCAGGACAGGAACATAAAGATTCTGTACTCTTAAAAGTTCCTTTTTAAATGTCCTCCATTTCTCTTCTACTTCCTTCCCATAAAACAAAATGTCCCAGTTCACTCCTTTTAAATCATTTCGCATCTCATCAAAGTTAGCCTTTCTCCAATCAAAAATCTCAACCCTAGGTCCAGTTCTGACCCTCTCCATAATTATATTGAAACTAATGGTATTGTGATCACTGGACCCGAAGTGCTCCCCAACGCATACCTCCGCCACCTGTCCCGTCTCATTTCCTAACAGGAGGTCCAACACTGCCCCTCCTCTAGTAGGTACTCTATGTATTGCTGCAAAAAACTATCCTGCACACATTTTACAAACTCCAAACCATCCAGCCCATTTACCGAATGTGTTTCCCAGTCTATGTGTGGAAAGTTGAAATCTCCCACAATCACTACTTTGTGCTTACTACTAATATCTGCTATCTCCTTACATATTTGCTCTTCCAATTCTCGATCCCCATTTGGCGGTCTATAATACACCCCTATAAGTGTTGCTACCCCTTTCCCACTTCTCAGTTCCACCCAAATAGCCTCCCTAGATGAGCCCTCCAATCTATCCTGCCAAAGCACTGCTGTAATATCTTCCCTGACTAGTAATGCAACACCTCCACCTCTTGCCCCTCCAATTCTATCACACCTGAAGCAACGAAATCCTGGAATATTTAGTTTCCAATCACAGCCCTCCTGCAACCATGTTTCACTGATCGCCACAACATCATACTTCCAGGTGTCTATCCAGACTCTAAGCTCATCCACCTTTCTTACAATGCTCCTAGCATTAAAATATGCACATTTAAGAAAACCCCCGTCTCTTATTCTCTGTTTATTTCCTTTTTTTTCTTTCTCCTCTTGTGCCCGAGTGCTTCCCTTTTCTGCTTCCTGCCTCCCATTCTGTCTACTAGCTTTCTCTATTTGAGTCCCTCGCCCCAATCGTTCCAGTTTAAAGTTTCCCCATTAGCCTTTGCAAATTTCCCCACCAGGATATTGGTCCCCCTCGGGTTCAAGTGCAACCCATCCTTTCTGTACAGGTCCCACCTTCCCCAAAAGAAGTCCCAACGATACAGAAACTTGAATCCCTGCCCTCTGCACCAATCTTTCAGCCACGCATTTATCCTCCACCTCGCTCCATTCCTACTCTCACTGTCGCGTGGCACAGGCAGTAATCCTGAGATTGTTACCCTTTTGGTCCTTTTCCTTAACTCTCCTCCCAACTCCCTAAATCCTCCCTTCAGGACCTCTTCCCTTTTTTTACCTATGTCATTGGTACCTATATGTACCACAACCTCAGGCTCCTCTACCTCTGATTTCAGGATATCTAGGACGAGTTGAGACACGTCCGAGACCTTGGCACCAGGGAGGCAGACCACCATCCTGGTTACCCGACTGTGTCCACAGAATCGCCTATCCGACCCCCTAACAATAGAGTCCCCAATTACTATTGCCCTCTTCTTTTTGTCCCTACCTTCAGGAGTAACAGGGCCGGTCTCTGTGCTGGAGGCCCGTCCGCTCTTGCTACCCCCGGGTAGGCTGTCACCCCCATCCGTACTCAAACAGGAGTAATTATTTGCAAGGTGTACCGACATTGGAGTACTCACTCGTTCCTGCCTCTGCCCCTTGCCCTTCCTTAGCGTGACCCACATGTCTCTCTCCCGTGGTTTTGGAGTGACCACTTCCCTATAACTCCCCTCTATGACCTCCTCACTCTCCCTGACCAGACAGAGGTCATCGAGCTGCTGCTCCAGGATCCTAATGCGGTCCCTTAGGAGCCCCATCTCGCTGCACATGTGGACGTCTGGAGGGCCATCCGACACCATGACCTCCCACATCTGACATCCAGAACAGTGTACTGCTCTGGCTGTCATTCTCCTGCCTTACCCTGGATCCGATACAAGTATAATACAATAGAAACTGCTGGGAGAAATCAGCAGGTATCTGACTCACAACAGCTGCTCCCTCTTGACCTTTAAACTGCACCTTTATTATATAAACAAAAAGCACTGTACCCTCTTTCAGATCAACACCAGTAAAATCAGATGGTGACCTAAAGATCCCAAAACATTCAATTGTTCTGTACCCCAGATTCTATAAGCATTGGCTGCCAACGTTTCAATATTCCCAAGAACTAAAAGTGGTAAAAAAGTCCAAGAAACAGTTAAGAGTCTAAAGAAAGTAAATCTCTTGGTCAGGCAATGTTGGTAATAAAACAAAGAAAATTAAAAAAAATATAAGCAAGAATGGCAGTCTTAGCTACAGCTGCAACATTAATCTTTTATAGTCTAATAGGGCGACATAGTGGCACAGAGGTAGAGTTACTGCTTTACAGACCCATGTTCGATCCTGACCTCGGGTGCTGTCTGCATGGAGTGCGTACGTTCTCCCCGAGACCATGTGGGTTTTCACCGAGATCTTCAGTTTCCTCCCACACTCTAAAGACTTGCACGTTTGTAGGTTAATTGGCTTGGTATAAGTGTAAATTGCCCCTAGAGTGTGTAGGATAGTGTTAGTGTGCGGAGATTGATGGTCGTTGCAGACTCGGTGAGCTGAAGGGCTTATCTCCGCTCTGTATCACCAAACTAAACTAAACTATTGTCGCAGATAAAAGTGAGTAGGTTTAAGATTTATATTAAAGGCTAATAAAGGTAATTTATTTACTGTCCATGTTTCCTAAAAACTGCTCATTGTTTAATAGCTATTATTAATTGTGGCATTATGCCACCAAAACAATACAAGTTTGTCAAATTTTACAATTTACTCCATGGTTTTGTATTCCATGTCCATCATTGTTACTTGTTCTTTTTGTGAACCTCGGTACACTTGACAATAAACTAAACTCGACTTTAAAAAACATCCATGAGGTCACAGTTGGAGTACTATGTGCAATACTGGTGGTCCCGCTAGAGGAAAGGTGTGACTGTGCTAGAGAGGGTGTGGAGGAGATTCAAACAGGATGTTGCCTGGAACAAAGGGCTTCAGTTATAATGAGAGTTTAGTAGCACCAGAAAGTAATCCTGCCACTTGGATTAATTTTCTCTTTCCTCCGGGATTTACTCTATCTCAGTTCCCCATCAAATCCCTTCACAATTCACAAACTAGCTCCTACACCGAGAAGTAATTTAACTAACTAACCTAACAGTTAGTTAAAACCCCTGGTATTTAAAATACATATTAACGATTTAGACGAGGGTATGTGACAACACTAAATTTGCGGATGACACAAAGCTGGGTGGCAGTGTGAGCTACGATGAGGATACTATGAGGCTACAGGGTAACTTGGATAGGTTGGGTTCAATGGGCAGATGCACGGAGATGCAGTATTATGTGGATAAATGTGAGGTTATCCACTTTGGTGGCAAGAACAGGAAGGCAGATTATTATCTGAATGGTGTAAGATTAGGAAAAGGGGAGATGTAACAAGACCTGGGTGTGCTTGTACATCAGTCACTGAAAGTAAGCACGCAGGTATGGCAGGCAGTGAAGAAAGGTAATGGCATGTTGGCCTTCATTGCAAGAGGATTTGAGTTTAGGAGCAAAGAGGTCCTACTGTAGTTGTACAGGCCCTGGTGTGGCTGCACCTGAAGTATTGTGTGCAATTTTGGTCTCCTAATTTGAGGAAGGACATTATTGCTATCGAGGGAGTGCAGCGTAGGTTCACCAGGTTAGTTCCCGGGATGGCAGGACTGACATATGATGAAAGAATGGGTCGACTGGGCTTGTATTCATGGAATTTAGAAGGATGAGAGACATATAAAATTCTTAAAGGATTGGAAAGGCTAGATGCAGGAAAAATGTTCCCGATGTTGGGGAAGTCCAGAATCAGGGGTCACAGTTTAAGAATAAGGGGTAGGTCATTTAGGACTGAGATGAGGAAAATCTTTTTCACTCAGAGAGTTGTGAATCTGTGGAATTCTCTGCCACACAAGGCAGTGGAGGCCAATTCACTGGATGTTTTCAAGAGAGTTAGATTTAACTTCGGGCTAACGGAATCAAGGGATATGGGGAAACAGCATGAATGGCCTACTACTGCACCTAGGTTTCTATGTTTCTAACATCACCCCCTTGGAATGCAGGTGAGGTGTTGAACACAGAGGAAGGCCAGGCATGCGAAGAACGTGCAACTCCACACAGACTAACACCCGCGATTGGAATCAATACGTCACCTGACAGTGAAGTAGCAGCACTAATCCAGGATTAGCATAAAACAGAATTGGATAATAGACAATAGACAATGGGTGCAGGAGTAGGCCATTCGGCCCTTTGAGCCAACACCACCATTCAATGTGATCATGGCTGATCATCCACAATCAGTACCCCGTTCCTGCCTTCTCTCCATATCCCTTAACTCTCCAAATCCCTAAGAGCTCTATCTAAAGGGCCTGTCCCACTGTACGAGGTAATTCAAGAGCTCTCCCTAGTTTAAAAAAAAATCAAACTCGTGGTAAGCACGTAGAATGTACATAGCAGGTACGTCGGAGCTCGTGATGTCTCTTAGCGGCTCGTAACGCTCACGGCAGATACTCGGGAATCGTGGTAAGCTCGTGAAGACTCGTGAAGATTTTTCAACGTGTTGAAAAATGTCCACGAGAGCCCCGAGTACCTACGAGCGGCTATTACCGTAATTCTCCGAGTTCGAATCAGGGGAACTCGGGAGAACTCTTGAATTAGCTCGTACAGTGGGACAGGCCCTTGAGTCTCTCTTGAAAGCATCCCGAGAACCAGCCTCCACCGCCCTCTGAGGCAGAGAATTCCACACACTCACAACTCTCTGTGTGAAAAAGTTTTTTCCTCATCTCCGTTCTAAATGGCTTACCCCTTATCCTAAAACAATGGCCCCTGGATAGTATTGAGTTAAGTGGGCTGACACACATTCGGCAACATAATTATTGAGGTGGGTGGCACAGCGGCACTGATCTCAACAATTATTTGCCATTAGAAACATAGAAAATAGGTGTAGGAGTAGGTCATTCGGCTCTTCGAGCCAGCACCACCATTCAATATGATCATGGCTGATCATCCAGAATCAGTACCCAGTTCCTGCTTTCTCCCATACCCCTTGATTCCGTTAGGTCTAACTTTCTTAAAAAACATAAAAATGAAAAAAGCAATACATTATTGATGTTTTATATGTATGTATTATGTATTACAAACATTATATGTATGTTTCGTTTAGTTTATTGTCACGTGTACCGAGGTACAGTGAAAAGCTTTTGTTGTGTGCTAACCAGACAGCAGAAAGACAATACATGATTACAATCAAGTCATTCACAATGTACAGATACAAGATAAGGGAATAACATTCCAGTGCAAGATAAAGCCAGTAAAGTCTGATCAAAGATAGTCCGAGGGTCACCAATGAGGTTGATAGTAGTTCAGGGCTGCTCTCCAGTTGTGGTAGGGTGATTCAGTTGCCTGATAACAGCTGGGAAGGATCTGTGTAAGAAGGAACTGCAGATGCTGGTTTAAACCGAAGATAGACACAAAATGCTGGTGCAACTCAGCAGGACGGGCAGCATCTCTGGAGCGAAGGAATGGGTGATGGAGAGAAGGAATGGGTGACGGGCCGAGAGCCTTCTTCAGACCAGGGTCAGGGGAAAGGGAAACGAGAGATATAGACGGTGATGTAGAGAGATGTGCTGATTGAAAGATATGCAAAAAAGTAGCGTCCCTAAATCTGGAGGTGTGCGTTTTCACAATTCTAAGTATAACTAAAACCTGCCCAATTTAGTTGAATGTTTAAGAAAGAACTGCAGATGCTGGAAAAAACGAAGGTAGACAAAAATGCTGGAGAAACTCAGCGGGCGAGGCAGCAGCTATGGAGAGAAGGAATAGGCGACTTTCGGGTCGAGACCTTTCGAGACTCTTCGAGACGAGAAGAGTCGAGACCCTTCTTCGAAGGTCGCATATTCCTTCTCTCCAGTGATGCTGCCTCGCCCGCTGAGTTTCTCCAGCATTTTTATCGACCTTCAGTTTAATGCTAATATTTCACCTGCTTTGATTAGATGCAGGGTCACCAGCGGGTGGGATTCCGTGCCGAGCATCGCATGGAAGCACCAATGTAACACATCGCACATGGTCTTCGGAGAAAGGCAACAGATTGAGGGCACTCTCGTCATTGCACAGCAAGGGGCTGCAACCCGGGTAGAAATACCCTAAATACCTCTTCTCTCCAAGAAAGGAAAATTGACGCCCCAAGATGTTAAAAACTTTGAGTATTGGAGGAACTTGGCGAGCCAGGCAGCGACTCCGGACGGAAATGGAGAGGCGAGGTTAAGGTTCGGGACCTTTCTTCAGACTAATTGATGTCAATAGTAAAATTAATGACATGCTGAAGTAATTTAAAAAAAAATCAAACAAAGATGATTTAGGAACGTCCTGCGTTAATACG
The DNA here is from genome assembly GCF_028641065.1 of Leucoraja erinaceus. Classification (NCBI taxonomy): domain Eukaryota; kingdom Metazoa; phylum Chordata; class Chondrichthyes; order Rajiformes; family Rajidae; genus Leucoraja; species Leucoraja erinaceus. The sequence continues at coordinate 139,173,808 of NC_073377.1, read as the reverse complement.
TTTAAAAGTTTGTCAATAAAATAGATTTGAAATTTTAAAAAGACCCACCCTGTTAATATCAGCAATAATCGGAACGTTATTAGGTGAGCCGGGAGCGAGTTCACCGGTGATTAGCCACCGCTGGGAATAAATCTGCCCTTGTTTAAAAATAAGGGGAAATTCTCTCAAGAACCAGAGTATTGGTGTCTGGTACGAATTTCCCAAAAGGGGCTCCAGCGTCGACCTATCAAACAAACGCCAGTAACTCTTCACATTAACTCCTCCCATTCTTTTTCCCCCCAATATTAGACCTCAGAGGAACCAGTGGCAATATTTTCCTGAGCACTCAGACAATTTCTAATCACGGCACCGGCGAGTATAAAACAACACTGGTTAAAGAATAGTACATTTGCTCGCAATACTTTGCAATAATGCACCCTTTGAACGCAGCGACCTGCCTTATCCTCGCTGCATTAAATGTGGGGAGTGTCAAACAAGCAGAGTCCAGCAGCAGCAGCAGCAGCAAAGGTGGTCATTGTGAATCAATACCCACCGCGATGGAGCTGTGTCGCGGTATTGAGTACACCGAGATGATGAGGCTCCCTAACCTGCTGGGACATGAAACTATAGATGAGGTGCTGCAGCAGGCCAGCGCATGGATCCCGCTGGTGCAAAAGCAGTGTCACGCCGACACCAAGAAGTTTCTCTGCTCCCTCTTTGCTCCGGTGTGCATCGACGAGCTGGACGAACCGGTGCGGCCGTGTCGCTCGCTGTGCGTGCAGGTGAGGAAGGGCTGCTCTCCAGTCATGTCAGCCTTCGGCTTCCCCTGGCCGGACATGCTGGCGTGCAACCGCTTCCCAGAGGACAACGATCTCTGCATCCCACCCGCCGACTCCAACCAATATGTCCCCGCGACCAGAGACGGTAAGGTTATTACAGTTCTTTAACGAAAATGTCATTTAATATATACACACACACACATATATATATAATTAATACATATATAATTAGAGTTATGTATTATGTATATACATAAAATTACATTTAACACATAGTTATCATGTAGATATATGATTATAGTTAACATTAATATGTATAATTCTTAACATCGGGGGGGGGGGGGGGGGGGGGGGGTTATCGCCCCAGCGCAGAGGGAGAAGAGGAGGGAAGAGACTGCAGACCTAAGACTTTTGCCTCCATCACAGTGAGGAGATGCTGGGTGGACTCACTGTGGTGGATGTTAATATGTGTTTATTGTTGTTTTATTGTTGTTTTATTGTATGGTATTATATGTATGACTGCTGCAATTTCATTCAGACTTCGGTCTGAATGACAATAAAAGGCTATCTATCTATACTTATAATTAGTATTTATAATATATATAATACAACTATTAAAACTATGATCTTGGATGTGTGTTTGTGTATTTGTTTGTGTGTGATCACATCTACTCGAAGAAACAACGCGCTAACGGGAAAGTTTTTACATATTCCGGAAGAGATTTATCTCGTGAAATGAAAATCGCCTTATCTGAAAATTTCATGCGTTATTTCTCGAGTTATTTATGAAAATGTTCAAAAATTTCAAATAACTTAGAAAATAAACGAGATGATCTCGCTGATGACATCACAATGGATCTGCCTGCCTGCCGTTGCTCGCGCTGCGAGTGACGTCACCCCTGTTCTGTTTTCTGTACTTCTTGGCTTCTTAACTTTCACTTCTTTAAATTTGTCACTTAGCGTTTTTAAACTGCGTGCTCTGCTGGGCTCCTTGAAGTTCTAGAACATGGCGGCGGCGGTCTACCCCCTCCCCCTCCCTCTCCAACCCCCCACCTCTAGCTGCTCCTGCACAGTTGGGGGTTATGTGTGAGTGGATAGGCCGGGGGATGGGGTAAAAGGAACAAATTAACAATATTAATATAACATCAAGGGGGGGGGGGGGGGGTTAGTGTGTGTCTGTGACCGCAGGCTGCCCCCCCCTCCCGCAACCACGCGATGAGGGGACAGGACCCAACAGGTACCCCTTGGTCTAGTATATTAATAAAATTACAGAGATATATATATATATATATATATATATAACCATAACCTGTCCCTTTACCTCCCCCCTTGACTCCGTCCAAGGACCCAACAGTGTTTTCAGGTGAGGCAGAGATTCACATGCACCTCCTCCAACCTCATCTACTATATCTGGTGTTCCAGGTGTCAACTCCTGTATATTGATGATACCTCCCGCTCAGTCCACCTAAACCCACCTGATCTCCCGGTGGCTCAGCACTTCAACTTCCCCTCCCATTCCCAATCTGACCTTTATGTCCTGGGCCTCCTCCATTGTCAGAGTGAGGCCCAGCACAAATTGGAGGAACAGCTCCTCATATTTTGCTTGGGCAGCTTCCACCCCAGCTGTATGAACATTGACTTCTCTAACTACAAGTAGCCCTTGCTTTCCCTCTCTCTCCTTCCCCTCCCCTTCCCAGTTCCCCCACCAGTCTTACTGTCTCCGACTACATTTTATCTCTGTACCGCCCACGCCCGTGACATCAGTCTGAAGAAGGGTCTCGACCCGAAACGTCGCCCATTCCTTCTTTTCAGAGCAAAGATCCTATAGCGAGCTGCTGCCTGTCCTGTTGAGTTACTCCAGCATTTTGTGTCTACCCGAAATGTTAACTATGATGTTCTTTAACTAGCCACAAATTCCAAAAATCGACTTCACAAACAAATATCGAGATACAATGTAAAGATTTTACACTTGGGTTTGAACTATTTTCAACCAATACTCCTCTCCCGCCTCCTCATACACAATGTTCTTACTTTGTGAAAATCCATAATACATTTAATTCGTTTGGGTTAGATTTGAGGAATTTAATCCCAGTTTGTTTGACATAGATGCTAAAGTGAACTTACTGATTATAACGATTATACGGGAACTCTAAAGAAAATATTTATTTGTTTACCAAAACCAGGATTATGTTGCTACTGATGATGCAAATAATATCGGTGCTAATATGAGAGCGAGCAGGGAAAATCACCTTTGACTTAATTTCCGGGGCTTCAAAGTGAATGTAACAATTCATTCTTGCTGCATTAATATTTATAATACTTTTTTTTGATTCGTACAGGCTCTCCAATCCAAAACATCTACAATTTATCCTTTTATCTGCAAGATTATCGCCAGTATTTCATCTTCTATTTCACGTGTGATTTAAGAATGCCGTTCCCCCCCCCCCCCCCCCCCAAAACAAAAAACAGGTTAAATGTGTTGCAGATGTTAGGACGTGTTTCCCAAAGAAACGTGGCCTTCTCTCATAACCGCACAAACTGTCGAAAGAACTAAGGTCAGATATGCTACTTTTAGGAAACCTATTGTTTCTTTTGAGCTCTAATATTAAATTGGAATCTTCCATCGCTACCAAATCTAGTCTGTTCCGTTGAATGGAAAGTTCTAAAAGGTAAATAAAGTACTATGTTTTAAAATAGTTGAAGTGTGCAAATTGAGAATCCTGTACAAAATGACCCAGTGCTGAGCGGACCACTTTAATCCGCGAAGACATTTTGAGCACTTCATTTGTTTTTAAATATAGTTTGTTTTAGACAACGGTCTGTTTCATTTACACCTCGTCTGGAGAGAACACGCAATTTACAGCAAAGTCATGGTTCTCACTACCACTGGCTGAGAGTGCATGCAAACGGCTTCAGACCATCCTTGCTGCTTTTATTAAGTCAATGCTCCATTGGCGAGAATGAGTTCTTCTGTGCATGGTAGGTGAGGGAGTTTAAATACTTCATAAAAATGGTGCACTTAATAAAAAAAAATAGCCAAATCCCGCGGAAAATCTGGAAGCTATAAAGAAAATGGGAAGTCCAGGCTGAAGTAATTAAGGCTCGCATGTGCTGGACAATTCCCAGACTTACAGCACAAGACGCCGTTTTTCCCCTGCTGAAAACGGTCAGCATGAGCAAGTCAATAATTAATCCATGTTAATTTTTTTGTCCCCCCCCACCCCCAGAACTAAAGGTCTGCGATGCATGCAAAGAAGGCGAGCAAAACGACAATGAAATTGTCGAGAAATACTGCAAAAATGACTTTGGTAAGTCGCCACTTCAGACCTAAGTTACCAGGTCACAGAGCAAAAGGGGCAAGTCAATTAATGTTGACAACTTGTTTCTAACCAGCAGGCGGCGATAAATCGACCCCTCATGCTGATGGCATTTCCTTCCTGTGTGTGTAACAGGATTGTAATTTTAGCAAATGTTGTCCAATGATGTCTTTAAAAGGAAACAGCGTGGTTTTATCGAAAATCCAAATGAAATCGAAATAGTTCTCTACACATAATGCATGTTTAGTTTAATGCTGGAGTAACTCAGTGGGACCAGCAGCATCACTGGATAGAAGGGAGAGGTGACGTTTCTGGTCGAGACCATTCTACAGACTGATTTTGGTGTCGGCTGAAATACAGAGATAAGGAAGTGTAAGGTGTGAATACGAGACAAGGGATGGATATCAAGGAACATGTATGGAATTGAAGGTACACAAAAATGCTGGAGAAACTCAGCGGGTGCAGCAGCATCTATGGAGCGAAGGAAATAGGCAACGTTTCGGGCCGAAACCCTTCTTCAGAATGTATCGAATTGATATCGACTGACTCCCACAGCTGTCCTCCGTCTATGCCACATCAGCGCCCAAGACGAGGTGTTCCATACTAGAACATCCGAGATGTCCTCATTCTTTAGGGGTCCCCCTCTCCGATCTTAGATGATTCCCTCATTAGGGTTTCCTCAACATCCCGCAGCAGATCTCTGTCTTGCTCCCCCTCCCCCCAGTCGCAACAGGGACAGAGTCCCACTAGTTCTCACCTTCCACCCCATCAGCCGTTGCATACAACACATAATCCTCTGACATTTTCACCACGTCCAACGAGATCCCACTACTAGCCACATCTTCCCATCACCAACCCTTTCCGCCTTCCGCAGAGACAGTTCTCTCCGCAACTCTGTTCAATTCGTTCCCACCCAAACCACCCGTTCTCTCCGCAACTCTGTTCAATTCGTTCCCACCCAAACCACACCTTCCCCAGGTACTTTCCCCTGCAACTGCAGGTGATGCAACACCTGTCCCTTTACCTTCTCCCTCAACTCCGTCCAAGGACCCGACAGTCCTTTCAGATGAGGCAGAGATTCACTTGCACCTTCTCCAACCTCATCTACTGTATCCGCTGTTCCAGGTGTGGATTCTTATATATCGGTGAGACCAAGTGCAGTCTCGGCGATAGTTTCGCTGAACACCACTGCTCAGTCCACCTGAACCTACCTAATCTCCCACTTGCTCAGCAATTTAACTCTCCCTCCCATACCCACAATGACCTTTCTGTCCTGGACCTCCTCCATTGTCAGAGTGAGACCCAGTACCAAGTGGAGGAACAGCACCTCATATTCCACATGCACACACTCACACACGCGCGAGGCTTCGGAGGCTTCTGTGAACAGTAATTTCAGCTCAATCCAGCGCTAAATGCAGCTCAGCTGCCCTGTCTCAATCCAGACATGGCTGCTGGTTAACCTGGCGGTACAGGCAGAGCTGAGCTGGGTTTTGCGCTGGCTGTGGGCCTGGGGGCGCCGTGCCCGTCTGACTCCCGACGCCTCTGGCCACCCCCGGGCGTGTGGAAGCTCTCGGGCGGGGACGGGGATGGTCCAGTGGCGGTTCGGCAGTGATTCCAGTGCTGGAGACCGGGATCGGTCCTGGCTGTGGTGCAGGTCTATTGAGAGTGTTATGGCTCGTCTCCCTCCTCCAATCACCCCCCCCTCCTCCCTACCCCTACTCTACTTCCGCCTCTGACCGACACCTCCCTCCTCCAAGGATCTGTTTTGAAAGAGCTGTTGGCGGAGTGGCAGCAGCTGCCGCTAACACGCCGGGCGGGGCGGGGGGCGGGAGGAGGAGATGTAGCCGTCGCCATCGCCGCTGCTGCCCGTCTTTAGCTCTGACCTTCCGTCACGCCACACTTAGCATCTTTCCCACAACCGTCGCCGACACAAAACGTCACGTTCCTTTTCTCCAGAGATGCTGCCGGACCCGCTGAGTGACTCCAGTTTTTTTTGTGTCTATCTTCGGTATAAACCAAGTTGCCAAGCCGGGCAAAATGACTTGCCGTTTAGGTTGCCCGGCGGCAGTTTGAGTGGTCATTGGCACCCGGGCAACCATTAATTTCGAGCCCTGAGGAGGGTGTGGGAAGGGGGGTGTCCCCCCTCCCATTGGTACAGAACTTTTGCATTTTTCAGCTTGAAATTGTACAATCTGGTGCATTCTGTAGCGAGTCTTTTAACTTACACTTGAACGCAATATTTATGCTTTAAATTTGATTAGCTATGAATAAGGTTAGGTTAAATTACATTCCAAATTACATTCCACAGTAGAGCCAGGCTCTGATCAACAGGTTCAGCAAATGAATGATCTTAGTATATTCATGTATGGAAATCAGATTATAATCAAACACTTGGCCCATGTTGACCAACTGCACACCTGGTATTACTCCTGACCCTGACTCTAGTTGCATACCTTTTCTCATTCCTGACCCTGAGTCCAGCCTTACACCTGGCCCCCTATTCTGCCATGATCATAGTTGCTTACTGCTTAGGTTCCCAGTGCTGAACACTCCCATTGTCCCAACTTTAACTGCACACCTAGTACTATTCCAGACCTTGACTCTGGGTGCACACTTGGCCTTGCTCCTAGCCCCTCTGCACTGACAATATATCTGGCCCACACATAAAGCTGACCCCCTGGATGTAACCTATTATGTTCAAGTCCACAGGTGCTTATCTAATGCGGTAATCTTTTATGGGGCACTTCACAGACCAAATTTTGGATAACAAATTTTGCTACATCCATTGGCTTCCTTGTTATCGAACATGCTAGTTACTTTGTCAAAGAAGTCATCAATTGGTTGAACACAATTTCTCATCCGTAAAATTATATTCACTCAGCTGTATAAGTATTCTGTTACAATTTCCTTAATTTTCCTAACAAACTGTCCTGAAGTAATTGTCACTCCCAATATTTTCAGTATTTTGCTGTCTTCCTCTCAGCTGGGATGTTTCCGAAACACAAAGCCCAATAACTATATATTTAAGCAATATTATTCTATTAAATGTGATCTTGAGAGTACATTTTCTGTGGTATTCATAACACAACAATGATAAAAAAGATCTTTGTTTTGATTGCACCTACCAACATGCATACATTATTATATTACAATTAATATGTCCCAAGAGCAATTTTTTTGTTCCAATGCTCCCCATTCCCAATTACTTTTCCATTGAAGTGATTGAAATCCAAGTGAAATTTAAATGGCATCAGAAAAATAAAACCTCCGGAATGGATGATATTCATTACGTGGTTGGTTGGAGTCAGTATCAGCACAATTACTATATTAAATTTGAATCTTCAGAGGTCCTGGTTCAAGCTAAAACTAAAGACAAATAATAACCTCCTCACACATTCCCCTGCAAGTATCTCTGTCACTCCTTTAAAATATGTCCCTTCATTGAACAAGCTCTTAATCATCACATCTGAATCCGTTTCCATCTGATTACACTCCTTGAGGATGTTCATCTATGTGTTCAATTAATAAAACAACGAGATTGGGGACATTTCTATTCAACCAGTCAAAGGAATTTGGGGGGGAGGGGGAGGGGGGGTTTAGAAATAGTCAGTGAGGTAAACAAACATAATAGTTGAGTGGCAAATGACAATAGTGCTACCTTCCCAACTGAAGGAAACATTGGGTTATCGGCGCTGTATGTTGTGACACACAGTCTGACACCTTGCGTGTCAATTTAATATTATAATAATCCCATCCCCCTGGATATTCCGGATTAATAAATTAAGGTTTTGTCAACTAATTACAAATCGGGTTAATTACAAATCAATAACATTAGCCAACTCCGAAACACAAAGCGGTGAGCATTGGGATCCAGACATCACGGACAGCTGGCCTCAGTTCCCCGTTCACATCTGGCAGCACTCTCTGTCTGAACCAGGGACAACGGAACATTTTTGAAAGTGGGGGGGCTGAGCTATCACTGACCACTGGCCCTGGGGGTACCCGGCGAGGCAGTGGAACGACCGAGAGGGGGGACGGTGTGGGAGGGTAGTGTCCCCTCCCACGGTAGGGACTTATTGAAATTTGATGTATTAAAATCATGTTATCGTGCATTGTAGAAGCATGATTTCAACTTTTTTTTTTGAACTATTTTTAAGAGGTAACTTTTTACGGGTGGTGGGTGTATGGAACAAGCTGCCAGAGGAGGTAGTTGAGGCAGGGACTATCCCAACATTTAAGAAACAGTTAGACTGATACATGGATAGGACAGGTTTGGAGGGATATGGAACAAAAGCAGGTAGTGTAGCTGGGACATGTTGGCGGGTGTGGGCAAGTTGGGCCGAAGGGCTTATTTTCACACTGTATCACTATGACTACATAATAATAATATATTTTATTGTCATTGCCCAGAGGTTCAACAAGATTTGGTATGCAGCTTCCATCCGATGTAATAACTTAATTAGCTAAAAATTTAGACACCCAGAGAAACGAGATTAAAAAAACACAAAATAAACACAGTTAAAGCAGTATAAAGTTCAAATAGGTCTGTGCTGGGTCGATGTGCGACGTGACCATCTGAGGGAGACAGTTCATGGGGGGGGAGGGCACTCAGCAGGGCTGGTTCAGAGCAGCTATAGCTCTGGGGATGAATTATACCTCCATTATACCTCCACAATGCTTGAATGCTTCAAAATCAAGTGTTCGAGTTTTATTGCCACATACTCAAGCATAGCAACATAGAAAATAGGTGCAGGAATAGGCCATTCGGCCCATCGAGCCAGCACTGCCATTCAATATGATCATGGCTGTTCATCTAAAATCAGTTCCTCTTTCCTGTTTTTTTCCCATATCCCTTGATTTTGCTAGCCCCAAGAACTAAATGTAACTCTCTCTTGAAAACATCCAGTGAATTGACCTCCACTGTGGCAGAGAATTCCACAGATTCACAACTCTCTGCGTGAAGAAAGTTTGTCCTCATTTCAGTCCTAACTGGCCTGCCCTTTATTCTTAAAATGTGACCCCTGGGTTCTGAACTGCCCCAACATCGGGAACATTTATCCTGCAGTTACACCAAGTGAAAATCTAGCAGGCAAGCAGGATGCTTTCTCCAACCACCCCCATTTGAACGTAACTATCTTCCACTGCTTCTACCCAGTGCTTGGTACTACTTCCAGCAGTGTAGCTGGGACATGTTGGCTGGTGTGGGCAAGTTGGGCCGAAGGGCCTGTTTTCACACTTTATCACTCTATGACACTCTAGGACGCGTCACTTTAATTTCATGTTTCATGTATTTAGTGTTTTTATAGCTGGTGGCAGATCAATTTCCCTCCTGGGATAAATGAGGTTCTACGGTATCGCGTCGTAATACAATATTTTAATCCTTTTCCAATTAGCTCTGAAAATAAAAGTGCAGGAGATCTCCTACAGCAACGGGGACACAATGATCGTCCCTGAGACTAAAAGCAAGACGATCTACAAGCTGAATGGAGTGACCGAGAAGGATCTGAAGAAGAGCGTGTTGTGGTTGAAGGGTGGTCTGCAATGTCTTTGTGACGAGATGAACGATATCACTGCTGCCTACTTAGTGATGGGACAAAAGCTGGATGGTAACCTAATCATTACCTCAGTGAAGAGATGGCAGAAAGGTCAGCGAGAGTTTAAGAGGATTGCCCGGAGCATCCGCAAACAGAAATGTTAAATTGCGGTCAGTTGACCTCCCAGTCATATTAGTAAACCGTGCACAATATCCGTCGTGGTTTGTACCCCCCACGCCACATGCTATAACCTATACCCATTATGTGTTTTAAATATATAAGCTCCCTTTTCTTAGTTCAACTGGATCACATTAATTTTTTTATACTTAATTATACTTTTTTTTATCGCCCAAGAGTATTTCGTTTCATGCTTTGTTGCTTAACTTTTGATTTAATTTTAATTCCACATCTAGTGGAATATACTAATGAGACATAGAGTCAAACAGCACAAAAACAGGCCCTTCGGCCCACTCACACGTGCCAACCAAGGTGCCCCATCTCAGCTGCATCCATTTGCCCGTGTTTAACATATGTCCCTCAAAACCTTTCCTAGACATGTAATTGTCCAAATGACGTTAAAAGATTATCATACCTGCCTCAACTACTTCCTCAGGGAGATTATTCTATATACCCACTCGTGCTCTCTAGTTCTTGATTCCTACCCTGAGAAGGGTAGGGTCTACCCAACACTGGGAAAAGGACTGTGCATTTCCCCCTCAATTTTACATACCTCTATGATGTTACCCCTCAGCCTCAGACACTCCAAGGAATACAGTCCTAGCCTGTCCAATGCCTACTTACAGCCCAGGCTCCTGAGTCATGGCAGCATCTTCGTAAATCTCCCCTACGCTCTTTCCAGATTAATGGCATCTCCCCGAGAGGACAATGACCAAAACTGAACACAATGTTCCAAGTGTGGCCTCGCCCACATCTTGTACAACTGTAACAAAATATCGTCTGTCGTTGTAACATATACTCCTAACTGTAACTCCTAACCACCCCCATCGACTCCGTCCAAGGACCCCGACAGTCCTTTCAACTGAGACAGAGGTTCACTTGCTCCTCCTACAACCTCACCTACTGTTTCCACTGTTCCAGGTGTGGACTCGTGTATATTGGCGAGACCAAGCGCAGGCTCTGCGATCGCTTTTTGCTGACCAGCTCCGCTCAGTCCGCCTAAACCCACCTGATCTCCCGGTTGCTCAGCACTTTAACTCCCCCTCCCATTCCCACACTGACCTTTCTGGCCTGGGCCTCCTCCATTGTCAGAGTGAAGCCCAGCTCAAATTGGAGGAACAACACCTCATATTTCGCTTGAGCAGCTTACACCCCAGCGGTAAGAACATTGACTTCTCTAACTTCAAGTAGCCCTTGCTTTCCCTCTCTCCATCCCCTCCCCCTTCCCAGTTCTCCCACCAGTCTTACTGTCTGACTAAATTCTATCTCTGTACCGCCCACTCCATTGACATCAGTCTGAAGAAGGGTCTCGACCTGAAACGTCACCCATTCCTTCTCTCCAGGGATGCTGAGTTACTCCAACATTTTGTGTCCACAGCTAACTGTAGGTAATTTCCCCGACTGATGAAGAGCAACATGACAAAAGCCTCCTTCAGTTTATTTACTTTGTTGTCACATGTACCGAGGTACAGTGAAAAACTTTTTGTTGCGTGCTGATCAGTCAGCAGAAAGACAATACATGATTACAATCGATCCATTTAAACCAGCATCTGCAGTTCCTTCCTACACTAATACCATTAAAATTGGCCATGCCCCAATTTATGCACGATTATTGTAAAGCTAATAAAACCATGATTGCTGGTGCCAAAGGACTCAACATTCAGTCACTGGCCCTGCCCAATTCTCTAAGAATAGGTCAAGCTTTGCTCTCTCCCATGTAGGGCACTCTACATATTGCCTGAGGAAAGATTTTTCACTATATTTAACAACTTCAACCCAATCGAAGCCCTTAGCATCATGGCAATCCCAGACTGAATTGAGAAAGTTAAAATCCACTGTTAGGATAGCCCTATTATTCAACGTATTATTCAAACGCAAACTGGGCGATCGTTTCGCTGAAAACCTTCGCTCTCTCCGCCCGAACCTGATCTCCCTGTTGCTAAACACTTTTAATTCTCCTTTACATTCCCACACAGACCTTTCTGTCCTCGGTCTCCTCCATTGTCATAGTGAACCTAAACGCAAATTGGAGGAAAGTATCTCACATTTTGTTTGGGCAGTTGCAGTCGAGTTGTATGAATATTGATTCCCCCAACTTCAAGTAACCCCAGCATTCCCTCGCTCTCTCTCCCTCCCCCATCCGTTCAAGTTCAAGAGTTCAAGAGAGTTTATCGTTTTCACCCAACAAACAGCTAACAATGGCCTTTCCTCGATCATCGTAACTTTTTTGCACATCTTTCATTCATTGTTCTTTATCTCTCTACATCATCGCATATATCTCTCGTTTCCCTTTTCCCTAACTAGTCTGAAGAAGGGACTCGACCCAAAATGTCACCCATTCCTTCTCTCCAGAGTGCTGCCTGTCCCGCTGAGTTACTCCAGCATTTTGTGTCTATCTTCGGTTTAAACCAACATCTGCAGTTCCTTCCTTAACATGATGCCTAGTTAAACTGATCTCATCTGCTTGATCCATATTCCTCTACTCTGTGCACTTCCATGTGCCTATCCTTAAAGCCTCTGAAACACCACTATTGTTTCTACCTTCAGCACCACCCCTGGCAATGTGTTCCCCCTCTTACCTTATAGCTATGCCCTCTAGTGTTGGACATTTCCACCCTGGGGAAAAACGTTCTGACTGTCTACCCTATCTATGCCATTCATAATTTTACATACTTCTATCAAGTCTCCTTTCAACCTCCAATTTTCCAGCGAAGACAATCCGAGTCTATCCAACCTCTCTCTGTAGCTGAAACCCTCTAATTCAGGCAGCATTCTGGAAAACCTCTGCACCGTCTCCAACTCCTCCACGTCTTTCCTGTTCGTTCATTCGTGATCCCGACGATGCATAACTCGCTGGTGGCTTCTGTCGTCGTCCAACATGTTGGCAGAATTGGTCGCCCAACGCGTCACAGAGTGCATCGTGTCATCGTTTTCGGGGATCGCCACGAGGAGGCTTCTGCCATGATCCCCATCTTTTCTGTAATGGGGTTGAACAGAACTGCGTGCAATACCCCAAATGTGGCCTAGCCAACGTCCTATGGAACTGCATCAAGACTTCCTGACTCATATTCAATGCCCTGTGGCAAAGAAGGCAAGCATAATTTACTCCGTCTGTACCATTCTATCCATTTGTGGTGCTACCTTTTGTGAGCTGTGAACTTAGACTTCAAGATCCCTCTGCACGTCAATGCTGTTTAGGGTCTTACCATTAACTATTAACTATATACTCTCCCCTTACATTCAACCTCTCAAAGTGCAACACTTCACATCTGCTTGGGTGAAACAAACTTCAGTATTGTAATCCGCCTTGCTTCTCCTTAGTTCTCCTTAATCAATAAAGTAACTCCCCCTCCTATTTTACCTCGGCCTCTTCTCGCCTGTAGTAAATGTACTCTCCAATATTAACCTGCCATTCCTTTGCCTCCTTAGTCAGGTTTGGGTAATGGGTATAACATTGCAGTCGGAGTTTATCTGCTTCACTTGTCAGGCCTCTGGCATAGAAATTAACGCAATCACAAGCTGTGAATAGCAACAGGTCTTATCACGAACATTTTTAAAAACTCAGTCATCATAGATTTTTTTTTTTTTTAATTGTTATCCAGAAATCTAAGATTATTTTAATAGCATCTCTTGCATGGAAAACCTACAATTCTCGATCAAACAACGGTGAAAAGATTGACCTGAGACGGGTGGGGAACCTGCGGCCTTCTAGGCCATTAAGTGCAGCCTTTTGAATGAATCCAAATTTTGTAGAACAAATCCTTTTTATTTTTATTAATATGTTTTGGTTTGTCTTTTATTATTTTAATTTTAATCTTAAAATGAACGTATTTAAAATACCAAAGAGTAAAAGAACATGCAACAAAAGAATCCTACCCGACTGACAGCCACAATTAAAACATTAGTAAGTCATGAGGGCGCTTTTTCAACAAAATAATGTACATGAAAAGGGTTCCCCAGCCCTGACCTAAGACATTTGTCTCTTCTATGCAAATACTTACAAATTGCATTGAATATTTTTAAAACATTCCAAACCATGCTGAACAACATTTAAATGATGCTTGTCCTAATTCTTTCTACAATGATCAGTTCAATAAATGCTTAATGCAGTAATTCATTCATTATCATCCCGTGAGACACAATCTATTTTAACCAATGTTCACAACTATCTGATATTCCACTCATACTCTGAAACAATGGTGATCAGCAGGCACTTCTCTAAGCAATGCCGATTGTTAAAAGCATGCCTACAGTTCATTCGCATTATTGTACAATAATTGTAAAACTCGCTAGAACTGTAAATATTGTAACTTTGTAAATAATTCAGATAAACAGTACTTTTGCGTATTCTATTTCGAATTTACGCAATTTGTTACTTCGACTGAACCTTCAATCTTTGGAACTTCTAATAAAATCACCTCGATGAAATAAGGATGTGGTGTTTCTGTTTGTCTGCCAGAATATATCCAGAATCATTGTGTAATGTATTCACGCGTGGTGGCGGAGGGAGGAGATCGTGACCATTGATGGTGAACTCCCCCTCCCATTCCCACACTGACCTTTCCATGAAGGTGGAATCGTTGGAATGATGTCCCATTTTGGTTAATACATAAATCAAATACATTTGAGAATAGGTCATGAAATAGATCAGGCATCTGAAAATGTTGTAGCTTTCATCTCTGCCTAATTCCATGTTCCTGCCTTCTCCCCATAACCCTCGACACCCATTCTAATCAAGAATTTGTCTATCTCTGCCTTAAAAATATCCACTGACTTGGCCTACACAGCCCTCTGTGGCAATAAGTTCCTCAGATTAACTACCCTCTGACTAAAGAAGTTCTTCCTCACCTCCTTTCTAAAAGAGCGCCCTTTAATTCTGACGTTATGACCTCTGGTCCTACTCTCAACCCAGTGGAAACATCCTCTCCACATCCACTCTATCTATGCCTTTCATTGTTCTGTAAGTTTCAATGTGGTAAATCCCCTTAACCTTCTGAACTCCAGCGAGTAGAGGCCCATTGCCTTCAAACACTCATCCTATGTTAACCCACTCATTCCTGGGGATCATTCTCGTAAACTTCCTCTGGAGCCTCTCCAGAGCCAGCACATCCTTCCTCAGATATGGGGGTCCAGATTTGTTCACAGTTACAATTCTGCTGGAATAACTGGCTGTCACATCACCATTAGTGTGTGGGTAGATTGTGATAGAACATCGGACAGTACAGGAATGGCTCCATCAGCCCACAATGTTGGCGCTGAAGTCTTCATATACCACGTAGGCAGTTCCTCGTATCTCAGGTATATTTCCAACTCTGATCTGCCTGATCATGTTAAACTGATTTCATTTGCCCATACATAAAACAGTACAGCGCCAGATCAGGCCCTTCGGCCCACAATGCTTGTGCCGAACAACATGCCTAGTTAAACTGATCTCATCTGCGTGTACATGATCTGTATCCCTCTATTCCTTGTACTTGTCCTCCACTCACACCAGTGGTGATGAAGTGTTTTGAAAAACTGGTCCGGGGTCATATCACATCACTCCTGCCCCGAAGCTTTGACCCCCACCAGTTTGCGCACAGAGCAAATAGATCTACAGAGGACGCTGTAGCCACAGCTCTCCGTGCTGCACTGTCTCACCTGGAGCAGCGGGGGAGCTACGTACGGATGCTCTTTGTGGACTACAGCTCTGCTTTTAATACCATCCTTCACCACAAACTGGTGGACAAACTGGGGGACTTGGGACTTCCACACTCCACCTGCACGTGGATAAATAGCTTAATGTCGGGTCGCAGCCAGAGAGTCAGAGTGGGCCATCATACATCCACGGCCCTCAGCCTCAGTACCAGCTCTCCACAGGGCTGCGTACTGAGCCCCCTGCTCTACACCATCTACACACATGACTGCACCCCCGCCCACCACAGCAACACCATTGTCAAATTTGCGGATGACACTACGGTGGTGGGACTCATCTCCGGGGGGGACGAGTACGCCTACCGGGATGAGGCGGAGCAGCTGACAGTGTGGTGTGAAGAAAATAACCTGCTCCTCAACACCTTAAAGACAAAGGAATTAATAATAGACTTTAGGAAGAATAAAACGGACATGGTACCATTGACTATCAGAGGGGACTGTGTGGAGAGGGTGGCGGATTTCCGCTTCCTGGGAATCCATATTGAGGAGGACCTGACGTGGAGCGTGAACACCACTGCGCTGCTGAAAAAGGTCCAGCAGAGACTGCACTTCCTGAGGGTGCTCAGGAAGAATAACATCACTCAGAGACTGCTGCTGTCCTTTTATCGGTGCTCCATTGAGAGCATACTAACATACTGTGTATGCGTGTGGTACACCAGCTGCACAGCGGCTCAGAGGAAAGCGCTCCAGAGGGCCATTGACAACGCCCAGAGGATTGTCGGCTGCCCTCTCCTTACCTTGGAGGACTTACCCAGTTCCCGCTGCACCAAAAAATCCCAGAGTATCATAAAGGACATTTCCCACCCCGGACACTCCCTGTTTGAACTGTTGCCGTCAGGCAGACGGTACAGATCTACAAGGACAAGGACGAACAGACTAAAAAACAGTTTGTACCCCACTGCTATAAAAGCACTAAATGTAGCCGCCAAGGAACGCAGGGGCGAGACATACTAAGGGAATGTGGTACACTGTGAAATCGACAGAAGGATGGAGGGTTGGGTGTTTATGCGTGCTATTTTCGTGATATTTATTTTAGTTGTTTATCTTTTAATATTTTATCTTGTATGTATTGTTAGCTTTTAGAAATGTTTGAATGGTGCACTGACTGGCTGACATTTTTAAATTTTGTTGTACATGGTTCATGTTACAATGACAATAAAGAAACTATTCTATTCTATTCTATTCTATTACATGTGCCTATCTCAAAGCCTCTTCAAAACCATGCTCATATCGGCCCCTAGCATCACCCCAGGCAATGTGTCCCTGAATCATTCTCTGAAAAAACCTTGCCCTGCACACCTTTATTCAACATGCCCCCTCTCACACTATAGCTATGTTCTCAAGTATTGTTCATTTCCACTCTGGGATAACGGGTCTGACTGTCTATCTCTGTCTCTCATATTTGTTTATACTGTATCAAGTGTCGCCTGAACCCCCAACGTTCCAGAGAAAACAATCCAAGTTTACCCAGCCTCTCCTTGCGGCTGAGACCCTCTAATCCAGACAGCATTTTGCTAAACCACCTCTGTTCTCTCCACATCCTTCCTGTTATGGCATGACCAGAAATGCACACAATACTCCAAATGTCGCCTAAGCAAAGTCTTAAAATCATGACATGCTGACTCTTATATTCAATGCCCCTAGCAATGAATGCAAATATACCATACACCTTTACCACTATATTTACGTGCTGCCACCTTCACTGAGATGTGTGGACTCCAAGATCTCTCTGCACATCAATGCTGTTAAGGGTTTTGCCATTATCTGTATAATCTCCCCTTACATTCAACCTCCCAAAGTGCGACATCTCATAACTGCTTGGTTTAAACTCTCATATGTATTCCGTTCGGGCAGCTTACAACCCAATGGTATGACTTTTGATTTCTCTAACCAAGTAACCCCTGCATTCCCTCTCTCTCCATCCCTCCTCCATCCAAGTCACACCAGCTTCTCGTTCTCACCCAACAAACAGCTGACAATGGCCTGTTCCCTTTATCCGTTACTTTTTTGCATACCTTTCATTGATTTGTTCCATATCTTTCTACATCACCGTCGATATCTCTCGTTTCACTTTCCCCTGACTCTCAGTCTGAAGAAGGGTCTCAACCCGAAACGTCAACTATTCCTTCTCCCCAGAGATGCTGCCTGTCCCGCTGAATTACTCCAACATTTTGTGTCTATCTTCAGTTCAAACCAGCATCTGCACTTCTGTCCTACACTTTAATATGTTTGGAGTTGTGATCTGTCTGAATTTCCTGTTGAACTGATTGATGCATCACAAACTATCTGCACAACAATCTATGGAGTTCTCTGAAGGATAAGATATTAGCTGCTCAGATAATCAGAAAAACTGATAGTCATTAGACTCATAGTCATAGAGTGATACAGTGTAGAAACAGACCCTTCAGCCCAACTTGCCCACACCGATCAACATGTCCCAGCTACACTAGTCCCACCTGCCCGCTTTTGGTCCATATCCCATCAAACCTGCCCTATCCATGTACTGTCTAACTTTTTCTTAAACGTTGGGATAGACCCTGCCTCAACTACCTCCTCTGGCAGCTTGTTCCATACACCCACCACCCTTGGTGTGAAAAAGGTATCCCTTGGCTTCCTATTAAATCTTTTCCCCTTCACCTTGAACCAATGTCCTCTGATCCTCGATTTATCTACTCTGGGCAAGAGACTCTGTGCATCTACCTGATTTATACCTCTCATGATTTTATACACCTCTATAAGATCACCCCTCATCCTCCTGCACTCCATGGAATAGAGACCCAGCCTATTCAACCTCTCCCTATAGCTCACACCCTCTAATCCTGTCAACATCCTCGTAAATCTTCTCTGAACCCTTTCAAGCTTGACAATATCTTTCCTATAACAATTGATCACACAATACGGAGTCATAGTCATACAACGCGGACGTTTGGCCCAACTTGCTCACACCGACCAACATGTCCCATCTACACTAGTTCCACCTGCCTTATATTTTATACACCTCTATAACCTAAATTCCACTCCACTGGAAACTGTCAACAAATTCATCTACCCAGAATCTATGGTGACTGATACCCTCGCTCTGAATTAGAACCACATGATTGTCACGTGCACCGAGGTACAGTGAAAAGCTTTTGATACGCGCTATCCTGTCAGCAGTAAGACAATACATGATTACAATCGATCCATTTACAGTGTACAAATACATGATAAGGCAATAACGTTTAGTGCAAGGTAAAGCCAGCAAAGTACGATCAAAGATAGTCTGAGGGTCACCAATGAGGTAGATAGTAGTTCAGCACTGCTCTCTGGTTGTTGTAAGATGATTCAGTTGGGAAGAAACCGTCCCTGAATCTGGAGGTGTGCATTTTCACACGTCTGTACCTTTTGCTGGATGGGAGAGGAGAGAAGAGGGAGTGGCCAGGGTGTGACTCGTCCTTGATTATGCTGCTGGCCGTGCCGAGGCAGCGTGAGGTACAAATGGAGTCAATGGAATAGAGGTTGGTTTGTGTGATGGTCTGGGCTGCGTCCACAATTTGCTGCAATTTCTTGCAATCTTGGATGGAGCTGTTCCCAAACCGTGCTGTGATGCATCCCGATAACATGCATCTGGTTGAGGTAACCAACTCACATACAGGAGAGACAGCAAACACCTTCGGGAGGCTAAGCAGGTGGGCTTGGATGAATAGGAAGGTCACTATCAAGACCAAGATAATGGTCTACAAAGTGTGCGTTACTGCGCAGCAGTGAAGCTTGGCTGACTTAGCCAGATAAAGAATGGAAAAGGAATAATTTTAATTTCCTCTGTCTTTTTCGCATCCTGAGAGTTTCTTGGCAGGAGAAAATCACCAATGAATCTGTCCTCTCCCTGACCAAAATGCCTAGCATCCCTGCAATCTGCAAACAGAGGCATTTCCCTTGGCGTAGTCACGTACACTGGGTGGAACATAGACCCACCCCCAATGATGTGCTATATGTGTAGGTCGCCAATGCACAGAGGGCCAAGAGGAAGAACAGAGCTTTGCTGCACCAATATAATTAAACGAGATGTGACAAGTGTTTACGTTGGCACTGACAACTGGGAAGCAGCTGCTGAGGATAGGGGGAGGTGGTGTTAAAGGACCTCCGGATGGGCATGAAGCACTGCAACAGCATATGGTTCATGACCCTGGATGGCCATCCCCGCCTCTGTCGCCCCCTGCATCCTTGCATCTATACAATCAAATAAAACTCAAGTGCTATAGATAGACCCTCCTATGTAGTACCTTATCAAAGTTCTTGATGACGTAAACAGCCCTCGGCCCAGCTTGCCCACACCGACCAAGGTGCCCCATCTATACGTCCCACGCCGGCCTATGCAGTCAAGTTACACGAGTCCAAGAGGAGGGGGCGAACTTGATGCAATGTCACCAAAGGGGGAGTCATTGGGCACGTCATAAGGTCATAAAGTTATAACTGATAGGAATTGAATTAGGCCATTTGGCCCATCCCGTCTACCCCACCATTCAATCATGGCTGATCTATCGCTCCCTCCGAACCCCATTCTCCTGCCTTCCCCGCATAACTGCTGACACCAATGGCTTTGATTTTGTCAACCTTTTTGGTTACTTCTTCAAAAAGCTCCATCACACAAATAAGACACAATCTCCCACATACACTGGCTTGCAAAAGTTTTCATACCCCTTGAACTTTTCCACATTTTGTCACGTTACAACCACAAACGTAAATGTATTTTGTTAGGATTTTATGTGATAGACCAACACAAAGTGGTGCATAATTGTGAAGTGCAAGGAAAATTATGCATGGTTTTCACATTTTTTTACAAATAAAAACCTGAAAAGTGTGGCGTGCAAAAGTATTCAGCCCCCCTGAGTCAATACTTTGTAGAACCACCTTTCGCTGCAATTACAGCTGCGAGTCTTTTGAGGTATGTCTCTACCAGCTTTGCATATCTCGAGACTGAAGTTTTTGCCCATTCTTAGGCAGGTTTCCAGGGTTTCAACATCCCAGTCGCACGTACCTATCTCATCTGCCTCACCCTTCAGGCTTCTTGCATTAAAATAAATGCAATTTAAACCAACATTCTTTCCTCTATCTTTGCCTTTCCCCTGTCTATTCTGTCCGCTAAACTTTCTCTCATCACCCTCCATAACAACTTCAAACCTCCCACCTGCCTCTGTATTGTACAAAATCCCACCCCCTGCCAATCTAGTAGCAATGTTACAAAATTTTGAGATTTAAAAAATCAAGTCTGCAATTTATCCCATCAGATAAAGCATAACAATAAGTTTAATTTGACACCTAATTCGCTTTCATATCTCAAGTAATAAAAAAGTTATGGCCATTTTCACACTCGGAAATTAGCATCTTGTTCCCTATTGATTTTCTATGGACATAACAAAAAAGCTGTGATCGCGGACAGTCAAAAGCCCATAACCTTCTTAAAAATTAAGAGAACTGAATGAAATTTTCAGTTATCATAGATTGAACCATTCTGAAACAAATATAAAATAATCTTACTTGGATGACCTGAAATTAAAGCATATAATTAGTTAGTTACCCAATTGTAGCTAATTTCAAACTTCAATTACTAGATCTAAACATCTATCCATTTCTTAATAAATGATTAACATTTTTAAATAGCCCAAGTGTCCAAATAATATTCACAAATAATTCACAATAAAACATGATTTTTAAATCTCATTTACATCAATTTATAGGCCAAATGGAAGGAATTTAGTGTTCAATTGCTGTAAATTAAAGTCAATTTAAATCAGCTTTCTAGTGGGTTCCTGTGAACGCGCTGGTTTAGAACGTTCACATTGCGCTGGATTTGTGCCCTCAAATGCCCAGAAAAATACTGCGGGATATAAAGAGCCCAAAATGAGCTACTCGCTATAGAAAACTTTAAATACAGGGTTCTTAAGAAGCCCCATTTAATGTAAAAATAAGGTACATACCTTTAATTGTTTGCTTTATAAAACCCTGGGGCTGCGAGAGGTTGCGAGTTTAGAGAGTGATTTTTAAACTACTATAACTATTATACAAGGCCATAAAAACTAATAATACCTTTTGCGACGGGGTCTTTCAGCGATTTTCCGTTAATGATTTACTAGACTGAACATTTTCGATTGCAACAGCCTAGTAAAAATCGCGTTTTAAACCCGCCCCTCTAAACAGCGCCAAAATCGCGCACACGGGGTAGGGCAGATGCTCAGCCACGATTCAGGTAGGTTTTGTAACATACCTAAATCTAGGTTCAACCCACCCGTGTAGCACTAGTGAACCTGCCAAGATATTGAAGATAGACACAAAATGCTGGAGTAACTCAGTGGGACAGGCAGCATCGCTGGAGAGAAGGAATGGGTGACGTTTCGGATCGAGACCCTTCTTCAGGATATTGGTCGCCCTCCGGTTTAGGGGCAACCAATCCCTCTTTTTTTTTTCTTTTTTTAAATTCACAAAAATTTATTCAATTATTAAAAAAATAATATTTACACTCCAATAAAACAAGCCAGAACCCAGCACCATAATACAATACAAACATATATCCATAATAAACTACTATACAACTATAATACAATCCTTATTGAGGATACATTCAACACCCTGCGGAGCCTAGCGGTCCCGGAACTCCCTCAGGGTGCCCGTAGACAGGACGTATTCCCTTTCTAACCCCACCCAGGCACGGACGTAACCCCGGAAAAGTGGCGGGCAGCTGGCTCAGGTAAAGCCCTCCACCATCTGGCGCCGTGACTGGCAGATGGCCAGCTTGGCCAGACCCAGGAGCAACCCAACCAGGACATCTTCAACCCTACCCTCTCCCCTACGCACAGGGTGTCCAAAGATGAGGATGGTGGGTGACAAATGCAGCCAGAAGGCAAGGAGCAGCCTCTTTAGGTGTTCAAACAGGGGCTGCAGCCTCACACACTCCATATACACGTGGTACACACACTATTCCCGCCCGCAAACGTGGCAGGCGGCTGGTGAGTCTGTGAACCGCGAGAGAAACAGGTTGCAGGGAACACCTCGGTGCAATACTCTCCACCCCAGGTCCCCAATGTAGAGGGGGAGAATCCCTCCGTAGAGGGACACCCACCGGTGGCCCCCTCGCGACCGGAAGGCAACACCGACCGCCACTTGGTGTCCGGACGGTGGACCAGGGCGAGGAAGTGCAGGGTGTGGAGGAGGAGCCTGTACAGGACACGCCTCCCTGTGTCTCGGAGGGAGATGGAGGGTGTCGAGGAAAGGCGGCTCAAATTGTGTGGGACCGGCTCCCGGGATGGATTACGGCGCCTGGGTCCGATGAGTACTTCCGGCTGAGCGGAGGCTTGCTCAACCACAAGTGCTCCACACGTTTGAGCCCCCCCGACACCCGGTGGGGTGGGACAAGGACTGGCTGCTCTCACTCCTGGGCCGTCGCCCTCCGCCGGCGGAGGTGGGGCCCGGTCAACGGCAACCAGGTTCCAGACTCTCAACAAATCCCTGTAGAAGCCGGGCATCCCCATCAGGACCGCACGGCTGACGCCCACCATGAGGATCCGCATACCTCGTTGAAGGCAGCGGCTCCATTGGAAAAAGTGCGTCGCCAGCACGTGCCACCTGGGAGGATGCCCTGAGTACAGGTATCTCTGCAAGGTCCTGAGGCGGAGAGCCGCCAACTTGGTGCAAATGCACACCAGCGACTGACCGCCCTCCTCGATCGGGAGACTGCAGAGACCCAGCGCTTTCCGTTGCCCCAGAAGAAATCCACCAACTTCTCTGGATGATCCCAGCAAAGGTGGCTGATGGGACCAATGTGGTCAATCTGTACCACAGCATGGAGGCCACGAGTTAGTTAATGACCAACACCCTGCCCCGGTAGGAAAGCACTCTGAGGAGACCCGACCACCAATCCCTCTTGTACAGGTCACCTCTGCCCCAAAAGAGATCCCAATGATTTAGAAATCTGAATCCCTGTCTCCTCAACACGAACTCCTCAGCCATACATTCATCTCCCCTATTATTCTGTTCCTACCCTCACTGGCAAGTGGCAAGTGGTAGCAATCCTGAGATTACTACCTTGGAGCTCCTGCTTTTTAGCCTTTTACCAAATTCCCTATAATCATGCTGCAGAACCTCCTTCCACTTCCTACCTATATCGTTTGTGCCAACATGCACACCAACCTCCGGCTGCTCCCCCTCCCTCTTGAGGATGTCGTGCAGCTGCTCCAAGATGGCCTGGACCTTGGCACCAGGGAGGCAGCACATCATCCTGGAGTCTCGCATGTTGCCGCAGAATCTCCTATCTGCACCCTGAGTTATTAAGTCGCCCAGTACTATGGTTGTGCCTGACATTACCCTTCGCTTTGAGCCTCAGTGCCAGGGTAGGTGTCACAGCCCTGGCTGCGACTCAAACTTGACGTGGCATCCGCCCCGACAGCTCCCAAGAGGGTGTGCCTGACTTTAAGAGGCACGGCCACTGGGGTCACCTCCACTCCACGTTTAATTCCCTTCCTTATGGTCACCCACCTTCTCTCTTCCTGGACCTTCGGTGTGATGGCCTCACCACATGTCCTGTCCAAGAAGCTCTCATTTTCCCGGATGGTCCCGAGGTCATCCAGCTGCTGCTCCAGTTCCCTAACGTGGTCCTTAAGGAGCTGCATCTGAACACAATTCCCACAGGTACAGTGGTCAGTGGCACCAACAGTGTCTCTGACTTTAGACGACAGGAGACCCTCTGCAACAACTTGCCTGCCATTACAGCTGCACAACCTTTTATCCGAAAGCCTTGGGACCAGACACGTTTCGTAATTCAGAATTTGTCGGTCTTCGGAATGGAAATTTTTTAGCGTAGATTTTAATGGCTGGCTCAGTGGTAGAGTGTTCGGCTCATATCCGCAAGGTCGCGAGTTTGCGCCTTGATCCCAGCAGTTACTCGGTCGCGAGTTTGATTCTTCAATGTCGTTTTTTCTTGCAGAATAAATGTTTTTATGAAATGCAGTGTAGGAGAGGTGTACTGACTGTGTGGGCAGAACTTTGGAAGTGATTGCCCACCAGTCTAAAAAGCCGCTGTGTCTCCCTGTCCCTGGGATAGCAGGGGGCGATCAAACAGCACAATACCCCCCTCCCCCTCCAACTCCAGAGGAATCCGCTTCCCGATGGGCCACTACGGCGACAAGTGGCAGTTTGCCCACAGCCCGAGTTGCGCCACCCCAAGAACACCTTGCACACCATCAGCTTCTGCCCCTACGTGTTCCTCTGGAGTTGGAGCGGGGCTGGGCTGGAGTTGCTGCTGGCTGTGGGTCTCTGGGATCTCCGTGCTTGCAGTGGGCCTGGGGGTCGCTGTCCCGTTGGTCCTGACGTCTCCAGCCACCCCCCTGGACTGGAGCTGAGACTGGGAACTGTACCGCCCTTGCCCCCTCCCTGCAACTGCAAACAACCCCACTCTCCTGCAAGGGCGGTACAGTTCCCAGAGGATAGCAGGTGGCCGGAGACGTCAGGACCAACAGGAACCCGCTCCCCGATGCCCCGAGCTGCGCCCCGTCATCCGCAACCCAGGTTCCTCTGTAGTTGGAGCGGGGCTGGGCTGGGCTGCTGTTGGCTGTGGGTCTCTGGGTTCTCCGTGGGCCTGGTGGTCGACGTCCAAATGGTCCTGACGTCTCCGGTGACTCGCACGGCCCTGCTGCCATCGCCGACGTGAAAACAGTACAAAGCCCCCGCGCCGGTGCAATGAGCGGGGAGCTGGAGAGGGGAGGGATGGGGTCACACACATGGCCAGGGAGCAGAGGGGTGTAGGTGGGGTGAAACTGAAGGGAGCGACAATTTGCTGCTGCCTGCACGCTGAGTTAAAAAGTTCCCACGCAAGACTCACGATACACTGTGTATCGTGTCTACCGTGGGAACTTTTTAGCTCAGCGGGCAGGTAGCAGCATATTGTCAATTATTAACCCTCCCACGCAATATACCCTCACCTTCTCTTTTATGAATGGGGATTTAGTTCCCCTTTCTTCGAGGACTGATCGGAGGTTCCGCTGTCACCTCTGCAGGCCACCCTGGTGAACGTCCTGTCTCCCTGTCCCTGGGATAGCAGGGGGCGATCAAACAGCACAGTACCCCCCTCCCCCTCCAACTCCAGAGGAATCCGCTCCCCGATGGGCCGCTACGGCGACAAGTGGCAGTTCGCCCACAGCCCGAGCTGCGCGACCCCAAGAATAAGACGTACCCCTTGCACACCATCAGCTTCTGCCCATACGGGGAGCGTGTTCCTCTGGAGTTGGAATGGGGCTGGGCTGGAGTTGCTGATCTAGGATCTCCGTGCTTGCAGTGGGCCTGGGGGTCGGTGTTCCGTTGGTCCTGACGTCTCCGGTGACTGGCACTGTGCTGCTAGCATCGCAACGTGAAGACAGTACAAAGCCCCCGCGCCGGTGCAATGAGCGGGGAGCTGGAGAGGGGAGAGAAGGGGTCACACACATGGCCGGGAAGCAGAGGGGTGTAGGTGGGGTGAAACTGAAGGGAGCGACAATCTACTGCTGCCTGCACGCTGACTTAAAAAGTTCCCACGCAAGACTCACGATACACTGTGTATCGTGAGTCTACCGTGGGAACTTTTTAACTCAGCTGGCAGGTAGCAGCATATTGTCAATTATTAACCCTCCCGCGCAATATACCCTCACCTTCTCTTTTATGAATGGGGATTTAATCCCCTTTCTTCGAGGACCGACCGGAGGTTCCGCTGTCACCTCTGCGGGCCGCCCTCGGTGAACGTTTTCAAGGACCTTTATTCAAGGACCGAAAAAATGTCCGCTATTCGGAGGTTTTCGTTATTTGGATCGTCGGTTAAAAGGTTGTGCACCTGTACCACTGTAGCCCAGTCAATAACTAAATAGCGAGACTCACTCCCAGAGCTGATTGAAACTTATTCTCCTGCAGTATCTGCTGGTGATAGCCTCCTTGCCTCAGGGTCCTTGCCGAAAACTCTTAAGCCAAAGACTCACACATTATATCCACACAACACTTCATGTCATATGATCATATTGAATGGTGGTGCAAGCTCGAAGGGCCGAATGGCCTACTCCTGCACCTATTTTCTATGTTTCTATGTTTCTATGTCAACACAACCCCGCACCCAAAAGGCCGCGGCTAAAACTGCTCATAGCTTACTATGAGTGCGCTGCTTTAAAGAATGGACCGACTGGTGACATATGATGAAAGAATGGGTGGACTGGGCTTATGTTCACTTGAATTTAGGAGGATGAGAGGGAAACTTATAGAAACATATACAATTCTTAAGGGATTGGACAGGCTAGATGCTGGAAAAATGGTCCCGATGTTGGGGGAGTCCAGAACCAGGGGTCACATGGTAAAACTAAGGGGTAGGCCATTTAGGACTGAGATGATGAAAAACATTTTCACCCAGAGAGTTATGAATGTGTGGAATTCTCTGCCACAGAAGGCAGTGGAGGCCAATTCACTGGATGGATTCAAGAGAGAGTTAGATAAGCTCTTAGGGCTAACAGAATCAAGGGATAAGGGGAGAAAGCAGGAACAGGGAACTGATTTTGGATGATCAGCCATGATCATATTGAATGGTGGTGCTGGCTTGAAGGGCTGAATGGCCTACTCCTGCATCTATTTTCTATGTTTCTATTTTTCTATGTTTCTATTTTTCTATGATCCCTTTTTCAAGGGTTTAACATTCTGCAAAAACAAAATAAACATGAATAGTGCCATTTGTTTCATTGTCTTTATCTTTTCTGTCCATTGATATTAAATTTTAGATATGCATTAGTAAAATGGAATTTAGTTTAAATTTTCCAAGATTCTCAGGTGACTGCGGAAAGTTATATAATGGGCATGTCCTACTTGGCGATTTTTTAGTTAGGTAACTGTCGGCGATTGTCAGAGCAGTTCGCCGAAAAACCGGCGTCAACCTAAGACAGCACCTTTGTCAGGAGAAGTCAAGCTACGCT
The DNA here is from genome assembly GCF_028641065.1 of Leucoraja erinaceus. Classification (NCBI taxonomy): domain Eukaryota; kingdom Metazoa; phylum Chordata; class Chondrichthyes; order Rajiformes; family Rajidae; genus Leucoraja; species Leucoraja erinaceus. The sequence continues at coordinate 139,146,380 of NC_073377.1, read as the reverse complement.
CATTGGCGTCAAACCCACTGTCGCCGAAAATGTAATGGCGGCCAGACTTTTTGCGCGACAGAGGAGACTACTCCCGGCGATCACCGGCAAACATGTGGCGATAAACTAGTCGCCTGCACTTGCCCAAAAATTTGCCTAAGTGGGACAGGCCCATGAATGTGTGTGTTCTCAAGCTGGATTTGCACATACGAACTCAATTTGGTTGAAAGCATTTTCAATGTTTCACTAATAATAAAAAGGTTAATAGAAACAGCCTGTTCACATTTAGAGAAGTTCAAATCTGTGTTGTTGCTACAACGATAAACCAGCAATTATAATGGTGTAAACAATAGCCTTAATGTGTGAATTCCAGTTACTTGCCTTTCAGTTGAAGGGCAATGTACTGCAGGCACAATGGATTTTACTTCCATGGAAGAATTATTGCCAAGATGTTCACCAATTTTTTTAAATATAAACAGTGAACCTTTTTCTAAAACAAAATGTATTAAAAGGATGTAATACTTGTGAAAGACAAATGCTAGATTAAAACATCCAAAACATGCCATCAGCTTATGAAACGATCTGTCATCTTGGATTTATAGACCAGATGTCCAAAAATCAGCTGTTAAATGGAATATTGTCTAGAAACCAGATAAGTTGGAAAAAATTCTGTTGGATGCGCACTTAAGTGAAATTCCCACTTACTGATCCAATATGGGGGTAACTTGGTTGAGCATTCGTATTCAGACTAGTTGGCTTCCCTACTTAGGGTACCCCAAAGTAGATGCTCCAAGTCAACCTAGGCAACCCTTGAACCGTTTGACGTGATCAGCACGGCCTAGCCTTTGTGATTAAATATCATCAGAACATGTCAAACAGTGTTACCAGATAGCCCTGCATTGAGCATCACAAAAAAGAAGCATCATTCTTTACCTATTTTGCAAGTACATAAAAGTTTTCAATACTCAATATTCGGGGAAAGCTAGCATGGCCTTGCTGGATTTTAGAGATAAATGGCTTAGAGAGCAGATTTTGAGGGAGATGCCACTTTATTTTCAGGGCTTTCTGGATAGGAAAATGTAACAATTATTGAAAATCTATATAAATAAAATTGTATGGCCCACTAGCATCTTCATTGCTATTGAAGAGAGCTGAGTAGGAAGGAACTGCAGATGCCTACACTGAAGATAGATGCAAAATGCTGGAGCTGCTCAGCGGGACAGGCAGCTTCTCTGGAGAGTAAGAACGGATGATATTTCAGGTACACAAAAATGATGGAGAAACTTAGCGGGTGCAGCAGCATCTATGGAACGAAGGAGATAGGCAACATTTAGGGCCCCCCTTCTTCAGACTGATAGAGGGTGGGGGGAGGCGGGGAGAAGAAAGGAAAAAGCAGGAGGAGCCCGAGGGCTGTGGGAGAGGTAGGAAGGGGAGGAGACAGCAAGGGTTAACAGAATTGTGAGAATTCAATGTTCATGCCACCAGGATGCAGACTGCCCAAGTGGAATATGAGGTGCTGTTCTTCCAATTTCCGGTGTTACTCACTCTGGCCACGGAGGAGGCCCAGGACAGAGAGGTCGTATACGGAATGGGAGGGGGAGTTGAAGTGCTGAGCCATCGGGAGGTCAGGTTGGTCAGTGCGGATCGAGCGGAGGTGTTCGGCGAAACGATCGCCAAGCCTACGCTTGGTCTCACCGATATAGATCAGCTGACATCTAGAGCAGTGGATGCAATAGATGAGGTTGGAGGAGGTGCAGGTGAACCCCAGGTGATGTTTCAGGTTCAGACTGGTTGGTTTGTGTGATGGTCTGGGCTGCATTCACAACTCTATGCAATTCTAGCGATCTCGGAAGGAGATGTTCCCAAACCATACTGTGAGCGATGCATCCCCATAAAAATATAATTCCACGGAGCAACTGTAGAGTTTGTGAGGGTTGTTTGGGACATGCTGAACAAGTTTTCAACCATCTCTACTTCAGCGCCGTCAGTGCAAACGTCTCAGGAATTCATGCTCTCCAGATGCTGCTTGACCCACTGTTACTCCAGCACTTTGTAACTTTTTTTAATAAACCAGCATCTGCAATCCTTTTTGTCTCGATTATGTTCCATTTGTTCGCATTTAAATGACTTTTGAATATAGTAGGCAAGTCGATCTTTTTTTAAAGAAAAGTCACCTCAGTTTTTGACATAAATCAAATGTCCATCCACAGTTTTGAATTCCAAGTATTTTGCATTTGTTAGGTTCAAAGTAATGTAATGATGGTAGAAGATCTACATTTTCAACTTATTACCTCAGATGCACAAGTAAAATTAAATGGAAGAATTTAAAAATAGGTGAATAATAACTTCAGTTGGCCAGCAGACTTGCAGCAAAATTGTAAGTCAACTTTAGATACTTCATCTGCAAGACGAGCCAGACCAAAACTGGGACTGATAAATGACATGACCTGCTGACTTCTAATTAGTTATACCCCCGTTTTGGGGTTTTCACGACGTCCAGGTCCTGTTTAGCTCATTCAAACCTTTTAATGAGAAAAACATTTAGCCTTTGGGCAACAGTCTGATTTGTCAGGAAATTCCTTGGGATATGATGTATGGACAAGTAAAATTTGTGTTAATGCGATCCAGATGTTAATGGTGCTGTTAAACAACAAAGTAGACAATGTGTTTCTATACCCAGATGTTTACTGTACCTGCACCAGTGGCATTAATGGAATACCGACATACAACTGTGTCTTATGCCATCAGTCAGCGACTGAATGATTCCACAGTATAGCTGGTCAGCGTCTTGGAAACACTGTCCCATTGACAATCCAGCCAACTGCATCATGATGCTCCCAAAGCTGAGAGCCAACCCCTCTAATGTAAGACTACCTTTGTCCCTTCTCTACAAGTTCCCCTGACTGCGGTTTAGAAATTCAGCTCCTCCAACTTCCCCACTATTAATTGGGATTGGCTTTCATGTTAAAGCAATCCCAGTTAATGTTAGGGAAGTTGAAATTCCCTACAACTTTTACCTTATTATTTATACCTGTCATTTGCCCACTTATTTGCATTGGAGATTGAGTAGCAAATATATTGGGGGCCCGTGGTTCACCCCCAGCAAAGCAATCCATATCCCCCTCCCCCTTTCTTTTGTTTTTAAGCTGCATCCATATGGCCTCACTTAAAGAAACCGTCAATGATATTCTCCCTCCTTATTGCAGTAATGGATTTCATGATTATTATTGCGATACTGCCTCTTCACATCATCTCACCCTCACCATTCACCTCCACCCGCCGCCCATCCTGTATCTACAGATGCACAGAGTGTCTTGCCCAGAGTAGGTGAATCGAGGACCATAGGTTTAAGGTGAAGGGAAAAGATTTAAGAGGAATCAGAGGAGTAGCTTTTTCACACAAAGCACGGTGGGTGTATGGAACAAGCTGCCAGAGGAAGTAGTTGAGGCAGGGACTATCCCAACATTTCAGAAGCAGTTAGACAGTTACATGAATAGGACAGGTTTGGAGGGATATGGACCTAATGCAGGTAGGTGGGATTCGTGTAGCTGGAACATGTTGGTTGGTGTGGGCAAGTTGGGCCGAAGGGCCTGCTTCCACACTGTATCACTCTATGACTATGACTATCTATATACTTAAAAGTCTCATCTTGACAACTTCCTGTTTGCACTGTGCTTTGATTTTAGAAAAAACGCTACCACATATGGCTGTGATTTTTTTGGCCATCTTACTCAGAGTCCTCCTCTGCTGTGCAGGACCCGAGGATTTTTCCCATTGATGAAAAATAAAAGACTTATTACTGTTTAAAAAATCTTGATATTCTCTCTCCTGTCACGCCCCTTCTGGTGGGAGGGGGAGGGACTATAAAACCCAGACGTGTGGGCATGGCTCAGTCTGTCTGCAAGATGGTGAGGGAGAGGTCATGACGCTCTGTCTGAGCTGGAAAACTACAGAACACTGTGAGTATGTAATGCACTTGAATAAATTATTTGTTAGCCCTTAATTGAAATGAAATTAGTTGTTTGGCCTGCCCTATGCTTGAAACTGCAATGGAAATGAAGTGAAAATGCAATGAGCTGTTTGGCTTGAGCCTGCCATGTGCTTGAAACTGCAATGGCAATGGAAATGTAGTGAAAATGCAATGAGCTATTTAGCTTGAGCCTGTCCTGTACTCGAAAGTACATTGGCAATGGAAATTAAGTGAAATTGCAATCAGCTATTGGCAATGGAAATTAAGTGAAATTGCAATCAGCTGTTTGGCTTGAGCATGCCCTGTGCTTGAAAGTGCAATGGCAATGGAAATGAAGTGGAAATGCAATGAGCTGTTTGGCTTAAGCCTACCATGTGCTTAAATCATCAATGGCAATGGAAATTACGTGAAAATGAATCAGCTGTTTGGCTTGAGCCTGCTCTGTGCTTGAAAGGGCAATGGCAATGGAAATTAAGTGAAAATGCAATCAGCTGTTTGGCTTGGCCTGTCCTGTGCTTGAAACTGCAATGGCAATGGAAGTGAAATGAAAATGCAATGTGCTATTCGGCCTGCCCTGTGCTTGAAACTGCAATACAATTGAAAATGAAATGAAAGGTGTTGTTTGGCCTGCCCAAAAACTGGCCCTTTTGCCCAAAATGCCCATATTAGCCCAGGAGGAGCATTTTGGCCCAAAAGGCCTATGCCAGGCCTGGAAAAGTCCAGAAAAAGTGCCTCTCACTGAGATTTCACAGATTTTTTTTAAAGAACCCCTTCGGCCCATCAGGCCTCTACTAGCCCAAGAGTCCCTTCAGCCCATCAGTAAGTATTCCCCCTGCAAGTATGAAACCTCACCCCAGTATTTTTCTCCCTCCCTTCATTTCCTCCCTGTGAGATCCAGGCCAGGATAGACTTTCCACCTTCATTGCTGTGATCTGCAGAAAAAGATGAGAAATGTCTAAAATTGATTCTCCACCCTCTCCCCCTTCTCTCTTACAGAGTCTCTCACCTGTTTTGGGCAGAATTTCTGGCAGTTTCTGAGCTGCCAGCCCACTAGGCCTGAGTGACTGAGCTGCCAGCCCACCAGGCCTGAGTGACTGAGCTGCCAGCCCACCAGGCCTGAGTGACTGAGCTGCCAGCCCACCAAGCCTGAGTGACTGAGCTGCCAGCCCACCAGGCCTGAGTGACTAAGCTGCCAGCCCACCAAGCCTGAGTGACGGAGCTGCCAGCCCAGGAATCAATTCCGCCCACAATGCCCAGACTAGCCCTCTGGAAACCAGTCTCTTCGGCCCACAACATCCATACTAACTCTCCCGAAAGCCACCCCCCACCCTCACCACTAGCCAGCAATATTGGAATTGGTGGAGAGGTAGAATATTGCTTTGGGGGACCAGCCTTCCTGTGTGAACATGGGACCCAACGGGTCTCACTTAGTCTAGTATAGGCTATATCCTGGAATGTTGAGTTGCTATCTTGCTTTCAGCGAATCTTTGCAATGACAAATACCATATTCTCATGTCTTAATCAGCACCCTTTTAGTTACTTGTCCACCTCCTTGTTATATGTTAGATATAATACAATCTTGCATTCCACCTGTGTGCTTTATCAAGTCTGTGCTCTGCTCACTGAACTGACGTAATTTTCCTTCTATATTTGGCCGTTCCACATCTCCCACTCTAATTTTATTTGTGTCCCTCTCTCCCGCCACATTAGTTTAAACTTACACCTGCACCAGCAACACATTCCCTCCCAGCCCACGAGGATGATGGCCATCTTCTAGTTCAAGAGCAATCTGGTCCTCTCGCTGAACATCCCCACTGATCTAGCCCATGGTATCCCTTATTTGAGGGGAAAGGACCATCAGCCAAGTGGAATGTTTTAAAAAGCATGCTGACAAAAGCTCAGGATATGCACATCCCTGTTAGAGTGAAGGGCAAGGTAGACAAAAGTGCCGGAGAAATTCAGCGGGTGAGGCAGCATCTATGGAGCGAAGATGATAGGCAACGTTTCGGGCCAAAACCCTTCTTCAGATTCTTCAGCCCGAAACGTTGCCTATTTCCTTCGCTCCATAGATGCTGCCGCACCCGCTGAGTTTCTCCAGCACTTTTGTCTACCTTTCATTTTCCAGCGTCTGCAGTTCCTTCTTAAACAGAGTGAAGGGCAAGGCAGGCGATCGTAAGGAAGCTTGGCTGATGAGGGAAATTGAGGCATTGGTCAAGAATCGCAAGGATGCATGGGACAGGTATAGGCAGCTGGGATCAAGTGCATCCCTGGAGGAGTTTTGGGAATATACTAAAAAGGGAAATCAGAAAGGCAAAAAGGGGCCAGGAGATAGCTCTGGCCGGCAGCATTAAGGACAATCCCAAGAAATTTTATAAATACATAAGGGGGGGAAAGGGTAACTAGAGAGAAAGTGGAATTCCTCTCAGGAATCAAAGCGGTCACCTCTGTGTGGAGCCACAGGAGATGGGCAAGGTCCTCAATGAGTATTTCTCATCTGTATTTACCGAGGAGAAAGACAGTAGGACGGAGGAACTTGGGGCAGTCACTGGAAGTGTCATGAGAGCAGTCAGTGTTACCGTTGAGGACGTACTGAAGGTACTATCGTGTATGAAGGTAGACAAATCTCCAGGGCCTGATCAGATATATCCGAGGACTCTGCAGGAAACTAGAGAGGAAAATACGTGAGCCTTGGTTGAAATTTACGAGTCGTCCTTAAATACAGGAGAGGTGTCGGAAGACAGGAGGGTGGCAAATGTTCTGTCTCTTTTCAAGAAGGGCTGCAGGGAAAATGTTGGGAACAATAGGCCAGTGATCTTAGCATCTGTGGTCGGAAAGTTACTAGAGAGTATTCTGAGGGATAGCATATACAGGAATTTAGATGGACAAGAGCTGATTAGGGATAGTCAGCATGGTTTTGTATATGGGAGGTCGTGTCTCACAAATCTGATGGAGATTTTTGAAGACGAGACCAAAAAGGACAATGAGGGCAGAGCTGAAGATGTTGTATACATGGGCATCAGCAAAGCATTCAACATGGTAGTCTGCTCTGGAAGGTTAGATCGCATGGGATTCAAGGAGAGACAGCTGAATGGACAGAAAATTGGTTTCATGGAAGGAAGCAGAGGGTGATGGTTGAAGGTTGCTTCTCGGACTGGAGGCCTGTGACTAGTGGTGTGCCTCAGGGTTTGGTGCTGGGCCCGTTACTGTTTGTCATCTACATTGAATGATTAGCAAGTTTGCCGATGATACAAAAGTGGGTGGTTTTGCAGATAGTGAAGATGGTTGCGTAAAATTGCAGCAGGATCTGGATCAATTGGCCAAGTGTGCTGAGGAATGGCTGATGGAATTTAATACAGAGAAATGTGAGGTGTTGCATTTTGGGATGTCTAGCATAGGCAGGACCTACACAGTGAATGGTAGGCCTCTGGGTAGTGTTGTAGAGCAGAGGGATCTAGGAGTACAGGTGCATGGTTCCTTGAAGGTCAAGTTGCAGGTAGATAGGGTGGTCAAAATGGCTTTTGGCACTTTGGCCTTCATCGGTCAGATTATTGACTAAAAGGAGGTCATGTTGCAGTTGTGTAAGGCATTGGTGAGGCCACATTTATTGTTCAGTTCTGGACACCATGTTATAGGAAAGATGTTGTCAAACTGGAAAGGGTTCAGAGAAAATCTACGAGGATGTTGCCAGGACTCGAGGGACTGAGCTATAGGGAGAGGTTGAGTAGGCTGGGACACTATTCCTGAGCGCAGGAGAATGAAGGGTGATCTTATAGATGTGTATAAAATCATGAGAGGTATAGATCTATATGCAAGGGGAAAATATTTAATTGGAATCTGAGAGGTAACTTTTTCACACAAAGGGTGGTGGGTGTATGGTATAAGCTGCCAGTGGAGGTAGTTAAGACTGGGACTATCCCAACATTTACGAAACAGTTAGACAGGTACATTGATAGGACAGGTTTGGAAGGATATGGACCAAATGCTGGTAGGTGGGCCGAAGGGTCTGTTTCCACATTGTATCACTCTATGACTAACTTTTCCAATTTTGCTCACATCTTTTTCTCACCTTCCCCAACCCATCCACCAACATTCCTTCCTCTAGCTTCCCAATTCGCAACGCTCCAATCCTTTTGTCTCACATCTGTTTTTTCATCTCTGGCCATTGTCTAACCATCTGCCTATTTAAAACTCCCCTCATCTGTGTCCTCCTACTCACTTCAGCGCTTTGTCCTTCTCCTCCTCTCTTCCAACTTTCTTTTACCCCTCCACAATCAGTCCGAAGAAGGGTCCCCACCCCAAACGTCACCTGTCCGTGTTCTCCAGGGATGCTATCTGACCCAGATTCTTCCCTACAGCTATTAGTGCTGTCTGACCCAGCTCATTGCGTCTATTTTACTCCTAACATTAGACCCGCTATGTACCTCACCCCCAATTGCAACCTCAAATTTCTGCAGCCGACCCATGTGATCTTGGCTCTGTTAACACACCCCAGAGGAACATTCACATTGACCCATTCAAACGTGGATAAATGGTTCGGAATGAGGTGCAATCTATGGCTTACCCTTGTGATTGAGGCAGTGCAGCATAGGTTCACAAGATTGACCCCTGAGATGGCGAGACTGTCATATGAGGAAAGATTGAAAAGACTAGGTTTGTATTCACTGTAGTTTAGAAGGATGAGGGATGATCTTATAGAAACATATAAAATTATAAAAGGACTGGTCAAGGTAGATGCAGGAAAAATGTTCCCAGTGTTGGGCGAGTCCAGAACCAGGGGCCACAGTCTTAGAATATAGGGGAGGCTGGCCGCAGCAGCCATTTTTGTAGTCGCTGGAGCGACCATTTTTGTAGTCGTAGTGGCGGCCATTTTTGTAGTCGAGGTAGTGGCCATTTGGCTTGTTTTGCGTGTCATTAATGATGGCATGTCTCTTTAATTTTTAGACTGCCCATTATATTGTGGGTGAGATTTATAACGTATTTTTGGGCGTGTTTTGGGCTATTTATCTTGCGCAGAAGCTTAGTTGTTAGTTTAATTTGGAACGAGCATGGAGAAGACTATGCAACATGTAATGGAGATACGAGGAGTTTTCTAATGTTTAAGTTAATAAGATGGAGTTCGATGAAGATTGTAATAATGAGTCGGGAGAAGTTTGGATGTATCTGAATGTTTTTCATCAACAATAAAGAAATTATTCATCAAAATGTGTTTTGGAAGACTTATCTGTGAAGAAGCTCTGAAAGTCTCTGATGTTGAGCTTGCATACGTACGAAGACATTCCCTTTAACCATGCTGTCCACTTAGCGGCTAGAAGGTTAATTCCTCGAAAGATATAAAAATTGGCCGCTACAGTTGCTGCGGCAAAATCCGCGCTGCACGAGGAGAAGAAGGACGTCTTCGGGCAACCGCCCCAAGGTAGGCCCGTCCTATTGGGTGGCTAGGCCTTAAGCAGCGGTCGGCAGGGTAATGGACGAGCCCACACTCTCTCCCCACTCACGAGGCCGTCAGGCGGGAATCGGTGATGCTGGGGTGGAGGGCTGCTACACATGCTGGTGGGGGAGCGATAGCAGACACGGCCTCTCAGCCCCGGTGGGCATCTCCGGGCAGGTCCTGCGGAAGAGGAAGCGAGGGCTGAGGTGCTGTGCCGCTGGCTGCTGCAGTGGGCCAGGGATGCGGGTGAGCGACCCTGGCAGCCAACGATCAGCTAGCCCAGGCATAGGCAGGGCCCAAGATGGCGTCCGGTTGCCGCGCAGAGTTGATGGCTGTATACATAGCGTTAATTACCATAGAGCTGGGCTGGGCTGTCGGCTGCAGACATCAGGTCACTACCAATTTGAAGACCAAAATACCCGTTTTGGAACGTCGGGTCACCAATGTAGAGGCACAAACGTCGTGAATAAATGGATTCTTTATTCAGCCATTGTAGGTTAGATATACATGCACGTTTATCTAATAGTCATTGTTGTTGCTGAGAGGCTGTTGCCTCGTGGGCTCGGTTGAGCTCCTGCCGAGGTGGCAGGACGTTCTCATGAAGTGAGAGGAAGAGGAAGAGCGAGGGAAGGTCAGTTCTTATATACTAGGGCACACCCCTATATCCCGTGACTTCTTCCTGTGACTGCCGAGGATTCGCATAGCAAGAGTGGCCTAACCACTAGGTGCCGCTACAAGGAAAATATACAATTAATGACGACCCTTAACCACATTCATATACAAAGGGATCTTGGAATCTAAGTCCATAGTTCTCTGAAACTACTGGCAACACAAGTAGATACAATGGCAAAAGCGTTTTATGGCTTGCTTGCCTTCATGAGTCCTTAATCTTGTTGCTGTTTTTTAAAACTGAGGTTAGAAGCATTGGGTATATCGTGTGCAGTTCTGGTTGCCCTATTACAGGAAGAATGTGGAGGCTTTGGAGAGAATGCAAAAGCATTATACCATAATGACACCTGGATTACAGGGTATTCGCAATAAGCAGAGGTTGAACACACTTGGATTGCCAGACGTTTCAGGGGAGACCTGCGAAAAGTATTCAAAATTATGAGAGGCATCGTTAGGGTAGTCAGTCAGAACTTTATTCCCTGGGTGGAAATGTCAAAGAGCAGAAGGCATAACTTTAAGGTTTAGCTTAGAGATACAGTGCAGAAACAGGCCCTTCGGCCCACCGAGTCCGCACCGACCAGCGATCCCCACACATTAACACTGCTCTACACACACTAGGGACATTTTTTTTTAACATTTATACAAAGCCAATGAACTTACAAAACTGTACGTCTTTGGAGTGTGGGAGGAAACCGATGATCTCGGAGAAAACCCACGCAGGTCAAGGGGAGAACGTACAAACTCCATACAGACAAAACCTGTAGTCGGGATTGAACCCGGATCTCCGGCGCTGTAAGGCAGCAACTCTACCGCTGCGCCACTGTACCGTCCAAAGTGAGCTAAGAGAAAGTTTAAGGAAGATATGTGTTTTACTTTATGATATTACTTTATAGTCTTTACTAGACTAAGTAGGACCCGTCGGGTCTCAGCTTCACACAGGAGGGCGGGTCCCCCAAAGCAATATTCCACCTCTCCACCAATTCCAATATTTGGGGCTATCTGGAGTGATAGTATGGGTGTTGTGGGCTGAAGGGACAAACAGGAAGTGGTCAAGATTAAACTTTTAATTATATAGAAGGCAAGGCAACTTTAATTAGGCAAGGCAACTTTAATTTGGCACGGCAAGGCAACTTTAATTAGGCAAGGCAACTTTAATTAGGCAACACAGCTTTAGCATTTCCAAACCAAAGGCAACACAGCTTTAGTATTTCCAAACTATATTTTCAAACCACATTAAGGGTACTGACAGATTAGTAAAACCACTCACAGTTTAGTAGATATGTGTTCAGTGTTATTCACAGCTCAGACTGAGAGACGTGACCCTCTTGCTCCCCCATCTTGCAGAGACTGACTGAGGCATTCAACACTTCTGGGTTTTATAGTCCCTCCGGAAGGGACGTGGCCTTCAGGAAAGAGAATCTCAACATGTTTTAAACATTAATAACTCTTTTATTTTTCATCGATGGGAAAAATCCTCTTGTCCTGCACAGAGGAGGGGGACTCTGAGTAAGATGGCCAAAAATCACAGCCGAAAGTGGCAGCGTTTTTTCTAAAATCAATATACAGAACAACAGGAAGTGGTCAAGATCAGACTTTTAGTAATATAGTTTGGCGGTCGCAAGAACAACAGCTGAAATTTCTAACAAATTTTTATTATGAAAATCACTTCTCAGTTTACAGGTTCTCTTGACACGTCTGTCCACAACGGTGGTCAGTGCTGAACTGCCGCGCGAAAGCAAAACCACGCGAAAACAAGCAGCCCATCCCGAGTCACATGACCGCGGCTTCCGAACGCCGGGTTCGATACCTGCGTGCACCAGCAGGCGCCGCTACAATAGATTATTTAGAGAGGAGTGATGTCTTGGGAGCATAGATAAAGGACTATGCCATTTAGACATTTCACCAGTTTTAACATTATTACTGTGCATCAACTCCATGTATTGTTGCCATTTATCACAGTTCAAAATATATTTCCCTTCAGTTAATCTCAGCACCGCCAGTTTTTGTTTTGCCATTTTATTTAATATCTAAAATTGATCTCATGGTTAGTATGTGTGTCAAGTGTTATGGGGAGAAGGCAGGAGAGTGGGGTTAGGAGGGAGAGATAGGTCAGCCATGATTGAATGGCGGAGTAGACTTGATGGGCCAAATGGCCTAGTTCTGCTCCTATCGCTTGTGACCTCATGAGAATATTCACAAATCAGTTATATTCACATCGCCTTTTAGTGCGACTTTTAAATTGAACCAGAACATTTGCTGTTCTTCCTCATCCTGAGGCCATTCCAAATAGGTCTTCGTATTCATCAATTTCCGAAGCTTGCAGAATCTCTGAGGAATGGTCTCCTTTGGGATAGTCTCCAGCAGAACAAGTATGGCCGCATCATTGTTTTCATCGAACAGACGGAAGTGGGTGTAGTCAAGCTCATATTTGCACCACTCACTCTGCACGAAATGCTGCGATAAAACAAATAAGGTTTTCCTGCTTTTTTCGATGGATTCAATGATGTTGTCAATGATCCACTTGCCTGGAACGAAATCCCGCTTGTGAAGACAGAGTGCCAGTGGCGGTTGAACACTTTCTAACTCCCTCACCAAGAGTGTTTCCACCCAGTCCGAGTCCATCTGACTGTAAGAAACAAATGCATCGTAACAAGTATCATTCGTCCTTACTTTTTTTGGCTTCCTCTTTGCCTGTAGCCATGCCCAGGTCATTTGGAGGTACCAGATCCCGTGGTACTTGTAGCATGTGAACACAGTAATCATTGTTGCTAATGACACACTTGCACAGAGTAAGACTACAGACAATATCATGTGACAATCAAAGAACGAGCGTTTGGCATTTTGCACAACCTGTCCCCTGTGAGTTAGAGGAGAATCACAGATGTAGTTTCCTGGCTGTTCCAGTAGTTGTACCATTTTGGACTGCTTCATGTACAGTAGGAATTTGCACGAACAAATGTAATTATTTTTTCCAGCCTGCAAGGATTCAAGGTTTTTAAATGACTTGATCTCTTCCTCTGTGAGTGAGATGAGTTCATTGTTGCTGATGTTCAGAATCGCCATCTTTGGTAGAGAGCTATCAGTTGGTAACATTTTAAACTTATTATTGGACACATCTAGAATCTTGAGCGAAGGCAGGCTGACGTCAAAACTGCTGAGGACGTTGTTACTTAAATCCAACACCTCAACATTTGGAGGGAGACATTGTGATATACTTTGTATCTTACAGCTTGAAAGATTTAGAAATTGCAGATTTTTCGACCACTTGCATGTTGCACTCTTTCCAGTGAAGCTATTTTGGCTCAAATCTAAATGGGTAAGAGTAGAAAGTGTTGATAATTTGGGACTTATTCTACTGAGAGATTTGAATAGATTATTTCTCAGACTAAGGTAGCGCACAGATGGCCAAGCACCCAAACAGACCGTTTCTGTCATAATTCCATCGGAGAGCAAATTATGTGTTAAATCTAGATGCTCCGCCAGTTTTAATTGTTTCGATATATGACAGGGCATCATAACCATATTTAGTCTTGTCATTATTGCTGTTATAAGGTTTTCAAGAAGTGGGCCAATCGATGAAAGTTCATGAAATTTATAAAAGTTTTTAATGGATATATTATCTAATGTTAGTGACTGACGTTGCCTGCTTTGTACACCGATGTTCAATTCGCGCCAATAGCCAGTTCCTGAAAGCACACAATTTTTCACCACTACATCTGATAGTTTTGTGTGTGTCATGGATTTTACAAAGGCAATTGCAGTGTGATCATTAATGGAACAGTTTGCAATGGTGAGTTTTACAAATGACAAATTTCTTGCAACAGGAAGTATCTGATTGTTACCTTTGTCAGAAAATGTTAGGTCTCTTATCTCTAAGTGGGTGGTGAATCCAGACAAATCAATGAGAATCTGGTGAGCTTGGTCTGTCTTGTTCAGAAACATGTTCTGTAAACCCAAGGCAATATGGCCTATGCTTCTGAAGGAACTGAATGCTCCTCGTTGATATGAATCTAAATTAGTTGCTGTTAAAATACATTCATCCAGATGTGGGATTCCTACAAAGTCATCTTTCTGTAGACGGGATAGGAAAGGGTTACCAAATATTAGCCATCGGAGTTGTGAGAGATTGGCGAATAGTCTTCCTGGTCCTAGAGTTGTGTACCTATTCCCCAAAAGATTGAGATAGTGTAATTTAGAAAAGTGCTTAAACCAATTCGCTGTCAGTTTAGTCAAAAGATTTTCGGACAAGTCAAGATATTCTATTTCTGTGTTGAGCTGGAATGCTTGATCAGCGATAGATTGGATTTGATTTGACTGCAGAAGAAGACTTCTGAGCTCTCTATAAATGATGAAATCCGTCTCCATAATCTGTGAAATGCTGTTATAGGACAGGTCAAATATCAACGTCTCGGCAGAGACACGAGGAACATTCGTTAACTTCATCGAGGAGCAGTTGGAGTTGCTTTCGGAATCACTTATTTGGCAAGTGTTGTATAGACCATCATCTTCGAAGAAGATTGCACATACAAACATATACGCAAGCAGGAAACACAGAGACTGAGAACTCATCTTCGTTCATTCAGTAGGGTCTGAAATGGAAAAATATTTTTTAAACAGTCAGTAAACTCGTCCATTGTTTGACGAAATTATCGCAAATGTTACTTACATTCATATGTAATATGCAAAGGTAACGCAAAATGAGAGCACACTGTGGCATGTCATTTGTTTTGTTTTGCTAACCTGAAAGAGGCCCCATAGCAGATGTGTCCACGTCGTGGGGCTGGAAACTGGGAAGTATCCTGAGCTAATTCTGCTACCACCATCATCTATTGTGACAAGTGACGGGTCCCACTGATTGTCGCCGGAAGCTTGCGTCCTTTTCTGGACAGACGATGACAGCAATGTCAACATTTGAAACATGGAAGATGGACATGAAAGAAGAAGAAGCTAACCTGAAAAAACCTGATGAGAATGTACATGACAAGTTTGCAGATGACACTAAAGTGGGTGGCGTTATAGATGGCAAAGATGATGATCAAAAATGACAGCATGGTCTTGATCAGATGTGAAATGAGCTGAGGAACGGTGTTAGACATACAGCACAGGAACAGGCCATTCAGGCCACTGAGCATGTCAATCATCAGTCAACTAGTTCTAGGTTGTCCCACTTTCCCCATCCACTCCCCATGCGCCCGGGCAATTTACAGAGGACACAGTCCACGCGGTCACACAGAGAACATGCAAACTCCACACAGGCAGCACCCGAGGTTAGGATTGAACCTGGGTCTCTGCTGCAGTGAGGAATACATAGATTCCTTGCAATCCGTGCTCACTTCCTGGTCTCTAATTATCGAGCGGCAAGAACTAATCTGTGAGCACTCAACTAGTTACATTCTTTAAGCCTGTAAAATACAAATTTACTTTGATGCAGTCTACAACTTGATATCCAGTCTTCAATCCACATTATCATATTCCACAGTACCAGGTACTGATGGCTTTTGAAGAAGAATTGAATAGGCTTTTAAGAAGGCCTAATCTGCAAAGTTATGGAGAAAAAGTGAGTAAATAGATTCAGCTTGAAGGATCAAATATTATTTATGTGTTCTAATTTGGTGAAAATATAGAAGGCAAATACATCTTTGCTTGAGCTTTGAAAAACTCTGGCTCATCAGTTAGAATATTGAGTATAGAAGTTGGGAGGTCATGTTACAGTTGTATAAGACGTTGGTGAGCTCACATCTAGTGGATTGTGTTCAGTTTTGGTCACCTTGTTATTGGAAAGATGTTGTCATGCTGGACAGGGTGCAGCGAAGATTTACGAGGATGTTGCTAGGACTTGAGGGCCTGATCTATAGGGAGAGGTTGAGCAGGCTAGAACTAGGGGGTGGGTGGGGGGGTGGGGGGGGGGGGGTAAGATTGGTACCTGAGATCTAACTTTTTTAGTCAAAGGATGGTGGATATGGATCAAGCTGCCAGTGGATGTGGTTCTTCTTCTTCTTGCGTACGGAGTGCACAGCCTAAAGTTGCAGGACAACTTGCTCTATTTGATCTTATTTGATTGTGCACGCCAGGTTTATTGCATTCGTCGAAACAGAGCGGTTCATGTGAAGGGTGCAATCTTCTACCCCTGGATGTGGTTGAGGCAGGTACTATCATAACGTTTAAGAGACATTTGGACAGATGCATGGATAGGATATGTTTAGAGGGTATGGGCCAGGTGTGGACAGGTGAGACATGCTGGTCGGCATGAAAAAGTTGGGCTGAAGGGCTTGTTTCCACTCTGTACAGGTGCACAACCTTTTATCCGGTGTTCCAGAAACTGAAAAGCTCCGAAAATCGGCCATTTTTTCCAGATGTCGTCTGCGCACCAAAGCTCGCGTTTGGCGCCAAACCTGACCCAAAACGACCCACGGTCAACCCAGGTCTGTACTACTGTAGCGGCTGCCTCCTCCCTGGAGACCGGGAGACGCTTAAACATCTGTAAATCATTGCTTAAATGTTAGTCAGTTAGTTCGGAGGGCTTTTATGTGAAGGGGGGTGAAGGGGTAAACTTTAATTCTTAGTCCCCTACCTGGTCGGAGAGGCGGGGAGCGGTCAATGCCTTACCGGGTCGCCGTGCAGTAAGCTCCGCAGCGCTGTGGCCGGTGGGGCAGCGGGCGGCGCCGGTTGTAGCTCCGCCCCCGGCAACTCTACCCCTGGCTGCGTGGCGCTCCAAATCCAGCGCGGCCCGCGGCCCGGACGCCTCAGCTCCGCACCAGCGGGGTGCGGGCAATGCCTTACCGGGTCGCCGTGCGGCAAGCTCCGGAGCGCTGTGGCCGCCGACACACAACATCGCGGAGCGTCGCTGGATTTGGAGCCGCGCAGCCAGGGGTAGAGTTGCCGGGGTCGGAGCTCCGACCGGCGCCGCCCGCGGCCGGACGGAGCCCCCAGCTCCGCGGCTCCAAATCCAGCGACGCTCCGCGATGTTGGAAGAAGGCGGCCACAGCGCTCCAGAGCTTGCCACACGGCGACCCGGTAAGGCATTGCCCGCACCCCGCTAGTGCGGAGCTGGGGCATCCGGCCGCGGGCCGCGGGCCGCGCTGGATTTGGAGCGCCTCGCAGCCAGGGGTAGAGTTGCCGGGGTCGGAGCTACAACCGGCGCCGCCCGCGGCCGGACGGAGCCCGCAGCTCCGCGAGGTTGGGAGTCGCCGACCAGGTAGGTAGGGGACTAAGAATTAAAGTTTACCCCTTCACCCCTACACCACCACCACCACATAAAATCCCTCCAAACTAACTGACTAACATTTATGCAATGATTCTCCCGGTCTCCGGGGAGGAGGCAGCTGCTCCAGACTTTTCAAGCCGCCCGCGCTACCTACCTAATCTACGCTAAAAATCTTCCATTCTGAAATCCGAAAATGTCCGAAATCCGACAAGTGTCTGGTCCCAAGGCTTTCGGATAAAAGGTTGTGCACCTGTACTACACCATGACTCTAAACAAATGATTTGATTTACCCATCCTCCCATGTGCAACAGACGTCTCATATCAACATGACAGTATTTGCATACGGGGCAACATGCTGCGGTAATATCATAACCAATGCTGATAAAGGGACTATCCGCTTCTATTAATAGGCTTGTGCAGTCAGCTTAGATTCATAACATCAAACAATACTGTTGACAACAGGGAAATATATCATCTTAATGTATTAGTGAATTGCAAGAGAAAGTCACAACAGGTGTGGGGAAAAGGGAAGAGAAAGTGGAATGAGCCAGGCGACAACAGCAATGAAAAAGCTACTTATTTTAACTACTAAACCAGGTTCGCTTCTTAATAAACAGACACCACACAAACTGTTTTGGTAGACCAGTTCAAAACTTTACTTAACATCGGCCGATGGAAGGGAGCGAGGATTCCAGCTAAGTGACCAATGTAGACACTCAACTGTCCCCAGTCCTCTTCCCTGAACAACAGAATTACATTGCTTTAAATAGGTTTTTTGTCCCCTTATCACATTCCACAGACATTAGTCATGGTCAGAAGTACTGGAAAAGGTTTCCACAGAATGCATCACATCAAACCCTTTTTTTACATGGTACAAGATATACTAAAAACATTGTCCATTTGTTTTATCTCCAAATAGACCACCCTTGCTCTGTTCCGCTGCTTCCTCTGTCATTTGGTCCCTCATAAACATAGGTCACTTGTTTACAAAGATGCAACTGTTTATTTCTCTCTTCCTTTATTGCCTGCTCCCCCATAAACATTGGTCATTTGATCTCTACTTCAAAGATATCTTTAGCTGCTTCTCTCTCTGCCTGTCACTTGAGAGACAATGTTATAGGATTTATTATCCCCCACACCCACAACCTAAGGCAAGCCTAACTTGACACTAAATATAAGCTGTAAGCTAGCCCAGAAACCAATTTAATATCTTCTTATATTTTTAACTAAAACTCGGCTTCATCATTCCATCCTTTTATCAAAATTTTGATAACAACTACAGTCCTTCCTGAGTACATACGAAAGACCATAAGCATCTCATCAGACAATTTAATAGTACACTAGTAACACAATCAATTCATAGTGGACAATCGTTCCACAAGTCCCTCCAAACATTTTAAATGGCCACCAACCTCCCCCGGACGTGACACTAAGATACTACCATAGGACAGGAAAAGGATCATAAAAATTGCTCAGCCTTTATTCGGCTTCATTTGGAATTCCCCGTGTGCTGGTGCAACTGGCTCATGCTTCTCTTGTGTGACACTGCATTTGCAACATAACAATGCTCACAAATATACTGTTTCCTTAAAATACACCAGTGCCTTGGTTGTGGCAAAAACAGGTAGATTTAACTGGCCTTTGCAGACCTCTTACTGTCTGTAGTCAGGGTATCTTTGCTGCGCTTGTCATGTTTGACTTCAATCTTGTTTAAAAGGAGGTGTGTACCATCCTTTAAATGTGTTTTAGTCCGCAAGTTTGCCATTCTGAAGAAAGTTCAGTCCATGTGGGCTGGGCCACCCCAGAATAAAGGAAGCATCAATAGCCCATCGTCCTTGTTTCCACAAACTGTTCACAGTCAATCAAATGTATCCAGCGATGGTGATCTTCAATCTTTACAGCAGTTCATGTTGTTAACAACACTTGGTTGTTCTTTTCAATACAGTTTCAATTTCTTCTTGTCCCAGCACCATCATCATCGTATAGCTTTTATGGCTCCCAGCAAAGCTCCTCCAACCTGGGAATGTAGATCTGGCAAGACATGGGTTAATTGCCGACCATACATAATTAGTTAATTGCCCAGGGCCTGTTGGTGGCTTCCCCCCCCACTCTTCAGGGGCAATAAAAAGTTGTAAATCTTGTCCACCAGCTTAGTTTCACCAGCACTTTTGTCTACTTTGATCCTCCATTCCTTCCTAACACTTCCCTGTGTATTTATTCTTTAATCCGATTATATCCGAAGAGGCTCTCCCCACCTAAATATTCAATTCTCCAAATATGTTCTCTTCCCCAATCTACTTTATCTTCTCACCTTTCATCCCTCATTGTGAGTTCCCTCAAACCTCCTTTTTTAAGTCACAAGACAATTTTTCATCTACCTTCATTTCACTCACAAAGCACATGCTTCAACATCTTTTTGTTTGCTTGAAAACAGTAATCTTGCTTCATTAGCATTTTAAAAGACAACCTCTGTTATCATATCAAAACAATCTTTCCCAAAAGAACTCATTCAGAATCAGTAATCAATAATACATTTTCTTTTCTCTGTAATTTTGACATTTCCAATCTCATTTAACACTTTAATCGGGATGAGTCTTTTTTTTAACCTTGGTTCAAAAGATCTATAATCATCCAACACATTAGCACACCATAAACTTTGTAAATTTGCATTTTAAAGGACAACTTCTTAAAAAGTGACACACAACTTTGCTCATTGCTTCGAATTTCCCACATTCCACATACAAAAACATTGTTTTACAAGCAGTACATATACAAAAACATTGTTTTACCAGCAGTATATAATATTTCATTTTCAAAGACGTCTCTTTGTAATTTACTTTCCCTTTTTCTTTTTTTTTTTAATTTCTTAGTTCTCATTTGATTGTTCTAAAACACACAATTTTAGGCCTACTGCTATTCCTAGCAATACTATAAGCCTCTTCCTTTATTTTCTCCTGGCATTCAAAAACAAATCACATTTCTTGGGTTTTGATGCTTTAGAGGAATTATATAAATCATTTATTTGAATGATAGCCATTGCATATCCATCATCAAGCTTTCTAATGTGGCTTGTCAGCCATCCCACTGCTCATAACTTCATAAATCCTTTTATTTCGATTTGAGAGTCCAATTTTGTATTAACCCACATCAAACTCAATGTAAAATTCCACCATCCTATGTGGAATTTTCCCTAAAAGTGTCTTTAAAACAAGACTATTAATCAATCCCCTTAGTGTACAATACTCAATTCAACAATAGGCTTTTCCTTAGCTGGATCCTCAACATCATAGTTCTGAAAACCCTTGTGTATATATTCTACAAATTTGTCCTTCACCTATAACTGATCATTCATTTTGTCGATCCTATATATGTAGATGATAGTACTTCATGCTTTTTCTATTTATCCATCTCTGCATCTATTTTTTTAATTATGTTGTACTTAATGAATACACTACATTTCCACATTGCAGAGGGGATGAATTCCCAACAAAATGTCCACAAAGAGATTTAATGTACTGCCAAACCCTTGACAAAATTTGTTGATTCTTTTGCCTTTATTTAATTTTTCCTTACACAATTTCTATTAGAGAAAAGTAGGCCCAAATCCTCTATCGATTTCCTCCACAGATGCTGCCTGTCCCGTTGAGTTACTCCAGCACTTTGTGTTTTACTATTGCATTTACATTTTATTTGTGCTGTTAATTTATCTACCTTATTGCAATGCCGTACGCAATTAAGTACATTGCCTTATTTTTCCTCATTTTTATATACTCCAACCTAATTTACTACTTGTTTTTGTTTCCACTGCCTATTTATTTTGCTTTCCAGTTGTCTAATCTTTATTTTCCAACTTTCCTTCTTAAATTTCCTTTTGTTCCCATCCCCCTGCCAAGCTAGTTTAAATTCTCCCAACAGCACTGGCAAACCTCTGTGGGGATAATGTTCCTGTGCTGCTGGGGTACAACCTTTCCGATCTGTAGAAAGGTCCCTGGAAATAGCCACAATGCCAGAAATCCAAAGCCCTTCATCCTACTCCAACCCTCATCAGTACTTATATATAAACCCGAAATATACTTTCAGGCTGGGAATTCACATTGATTCAATTGCCTAGTTTGGGACATAACAAGGATTCTATCAGCTGAGACTGGAAATAACCTGGCAATTAGTCCCCAATTTTTTTAACAGAGTTGCTTGTCAGAATAAGGATTTACCTCCTGGGTAATTTTGTTTTGCAATCCCCATTGACTCTTTCCACCATCCCAGATACCTGTGGGTGGTGTACACAGTGAATTGCTGTCAGATATTAAAATGTGCACATTTTTCCTTATTAACAGTGGTTGGTAGAGCTTCACTCCACCTACTAAATAAATCTAAAATTACTACGCAATATTTATAACACTGGGCCCTTGGCATTATCTCCTTAAACTGCTTTCCCATCCTTTACCAGCCTCAACTCAAGCACAAACAAAAGCCCCTGGATAGCTTTGTGATTAATAACATATGTATATATCATTTTCCTCAATGCCAGAGAGCTAAAGACACATAATTCTCCGGATATGCTCCTACAAGCTCACCTTGCCCACAGAACTAAATCTGCATTTTCTCCTGATTTTAAATTTATTTTTTTTTAAACACAAAATCATTCAATATCCCTTCCTTCTCATCTTTTTTACTTAGTTTGCTTATATGTAATACTTCTCAGTTAGTCCCTTCAAACATGTTGTCATATTCCCAATACATATCGTGTAAACATCTCCCAACCACTTGTTCTTGAATATAGTACTGGTATCACCAAAATCAATCCTCTATTTAATAGTTTAACAAATACAACGTGTTGCTAAAGTAGGAGCAATTCCAATCCAAGTCATTCTCATCATTCTTAATCTGTTACCTTCGACATAGAGATAACCAAATTTGTTCATCTTGGACCTTGCCTACAACTGAGACTCACTACCGAGAGACGTCATCCATCCAGACTTACTTTTACCAGAACCCCAGGACAGACTGAGTAGTCTCTCACAAGGTTGAACAACCTACCTACTGCAGGAATTGCCAGGCAGAGTGTTCTACAGACTCACCCTCAATGACATTTTGAAGGCTTTTTGTTGCCAAAGGCATTAAAAAGGAATCAAATATATTCAAATAACAACTATTTAAATAGTTTAAACATAACAGATAGTTTAAAACATGAACAGTAAAACAACTCAAGCATGTAACTTTTTACACAGGTCGGCAACCCCATGCAAATGAATAAAGTTGCCATTCCTAATATGCAGTGCCACCACATTTCCTTTGTTATCCTATCATTCCCTCCTTACCAGCATGGGTAAGACGGGTAAAAATGTATTGTTATACACCAACTTGTCCAAGCGGGGTGTGCTGAATCAATGGCACAGCCCACTTGTTTCCATAGTTATTATTATATACAAGAGGCGTCCCTCTATAATGTACATACCTCCCTCATGTTTGGCAGGACCGTTCTATTTGCTAGCATCTGTTTAGCTGCTGTCACTATGCATTAGGATGTACAGGCTGCACTGTTTGGATACACTATCAGCAACCCATTGCCTTTTGCTATAGGGTCCCCAGCACCAGTGTGTGCAGTACATTTAATAATGATCAGCTGTTCTGGTAGCATCAATGCCTTAAACAAATTACACACAGAAAGGCATTCCCGTGCTCCCAATCCTGGAGAGCTTTGTAAGGTCAGAACTTCAAGTTATAGGCATGTTACTGATGGAACTGCCCAGGTAAAGATGCCATTGCTACTGGTAGGGCATAGGGAGGTGGACATCTCACAAGATTATCTAACTCCTCCACATTTTCATTACCAAATAGGGTCGTCGTGCCAGACATGAAGTCTCCTCCAGAGGATTTACCAGTACTGGGTTTTTTTATTTTTTTCGAACCATCACCTGTTTCTCACCTCCTGCCTGTCTTTTAATTCTATTCTCTTGTTCCTCTGCCCACTGGCATTCTAGTTGCAATAATTTCCATCCTTTCCTAGTGCTATCCTTGTTTCTTAACTATCTAGCAATTTACCAAACTGTGAGATTTAAAAAAAAAAATCAAATCTGCAATTTATCCCATCAGATAAAGCATAACAATAAGTTTAATTTGACACCTAATTCACTTTCATATCTCAAGTAATAAAAAAAATTATGGCCATTTTCATACTCGGAAATTAGCATCTTGTTCCCTATTGATTTTCTATGGACATAACAAAAAACTGTGATCATGGACCGTCAAAAGCCCATAACCTTCTTAAAAATTAAGAGAACTGAATGAAATTTTCAGTTATCATAGATTGAACCATTCTGACACAAATATAAAATAATCTTACTTGGATGACCTGAAATTAAAACATATAATTAGTTAGTTACCCAATTGTAGCTAATTTCAAACTTCAATTACTAGATCTAAACATATATCTATTTCTTAATAAATGATTAACATTTTTAAATAGCCTAAGTGTCCAAATTATATTCACAAATAATTCACAATAAAACATGATTTGTAAATCTCATTTACATCAATTTATAGGCCAAATGGAAGGAATTTAGTGTTCAATTGCTGTAAATTAAAGTCTATTTTAAATCGGCTTTCTAGTGGGTTCCTGTCTTCCTTTCCCATATCAACACCTCTGCTTATTTAATTGTCTCAACATTCCATGTGCCCCCTACTGACCAGGCTTCATCCCCCAACCATTTGGTCAACTTGTAACTTAACATTCTAAATTTCTTATTATACTTAGGATTCAAATAACACATTTCCAGAGCATTCCCCATAGATAGATAGAAAGAGAGAGAGAGAAAACAGACTTCTTAATTCCGAATCGTCCCAAATATATCAACCAGGCCGACTCACTAAATGAGACCCCAGTTTCTCAACTTGGCTGACTTCTTAATTCCGAATAGTTCCAAATATATCAACATATAGTACACTCGCACTATTCTACACACTAGGGACAATTCACAATATTACAGAAGCCAACTAATCCTCAAACCTGTGTGTCTTTGAAGTGTGGGAGGAAACCGGAGCACCCAGAGAAAACCCACGCGGTCACAGGGAGAATGTACTAACTCTGTGCAAGCAGCCCCCGTGGCCAGGATCAAATCTGGGTCTCTGCCGCTGTGAGGTGGCAACTCCACCGCTGCGCTACTGGCCTTTGTCCAACCCTCTGCCAATCAAATCGCCCCCTCACTTGTATCCACCTGTCACTTGCCTGTCTTTGTCCCTCCCACCTCTCTTCCAGTTTTCTCTCTGCTGCGAGAATAAGTCTGAAGAAGGATCCAGACCTGAAACATAATTTATCCAAGTTTTCCAGAGATAGTGCCTGAGCTGCTGCGTTACTCCAGCACTTTGTGTCTTTTCTTGCAAATCAGTATTTGCTCTTCCTTGCGTCTACAAGTGACTGAGGTGTCAACGAGGGAGCACATTCGGACCATAATTCTGTCCATTCTATGGCCGTTGTGGGAGGAGTGGATTGGGAGGATTAGAGATACAGCGAGGAAACAAACCGACCAGCGATCCCCACACATTATCACTAGCCTACACGCACTAGGGAATTACATACACCAAGCCAGGTTACCTACAAACCTGTATGGGAGGAATATATAGAGAACTATAATGTGGAAGGAAACCGAAGATCTCAGAGAAAACCCATGCAGGTCACGGAGAGAACGTACAAACTCCATACAGACAGCACCCGTAATCGGCATCGAACCTAGGTCTCCGGTGCTGCATTCGCTGTAAGGCAGCAACTCTACCGCTGCGCCACTGTGACCGCTATATGGGGCATATGACATTAAAACACTCTTGACTCTTGACATCCTCGTAAATCTCCTCTGCAGTCTTTCCAACTTAACATCTTTCCTATAGCAGACTGAACACAATATTCCGAATGTGGTCTCACCAATATCTTGTATAACTTTAACATAACAAGGTTTATGAAGGCAAAGTTACAGACATTGTCGATATGGACTTCAGTAAGGCCTTTGATAAGGTTCCTCATGATAGGCTGCTCTAGAATGTTACAATGCACAGGATCCAAGGAGAGCTAGATAACTGGAATGTGGAATTGGCTCCATGGAGGGAAGCAAAGGGATGGTGGCGGAAGGTTATTTGTAGGACCAGAGACTTGCTTCATGCTTCATTGTTGTCATGGAATCATTGAGTCATACAGTGTGGAAACAGGCCCTTCAGCCCAACTTGCCCATACTGACCAACATGCCTCATCTACACTAGCCACACCCACAAGGGTTTGGTCCATATCCCTCTACACGTATCATATCCATGTACTTGTCTAAATGTTTCTTAAACATTTCGATAGTACCTGCCACAACTACTTCCTCTGGCAGCTTGATCCACACTCCCACCACCCCTTGTTGAAAAAGGTTACACCTCAGATTCCTATTAAATCATTTCAATTAGCTCCTCCCCCCCCCCCCCCCCTCATTCTTCTCCAGCGAGTACAGGCCCAGTGCCGACAAACCATATAACATATAACCATATAACAATTACAGCACGGAAACAGGCCATCTCGGCCCTTCTAGTCCATGCCGAACAACTTATTCTCCGTATTCCCATTTACCTGCACTCAGACCATAACCCTTCATATACCTATCCAATTGATTTTTAAATAACAAAATCGAACCTGCCTCCACCACTTCCACTGGAAGCTCATTCCACACAGCTACCACTCTCTGAGTAAAGAAGTTCCCCCTCATGTTACCCATAAACATCTGTCCCTTAATTCTCAAATCACAAACGCTCAATATAGGTGAACCTACTCATTCCTGGGATCATTCGTGTAAACCTCCTCTGGACCCTCTCCAGAGTCAGTACATCCTTCCTCAGATATGGTGCCCAAAATTGCACAAAATATTCCAAATGCGGCCTTACCAGCGCCTAACCGAGCCTCAGCGTTACATCTTTGTATGCAAGCACTCGTGAAATAAATGCTAGCATTGAGTTTGCTTTCTTTACTATCGATTTGATTTGCAGATGAACCTTTTGGGAATCCTGCACCAGCACTCCCAAGTCCCTTTGCTCCTCCGATTTCTGGATTCTCTCCTCATTTAAAAAATACTCCCACCACCCCTTGTTGAAAAAGGTTACACCACAGATTCCTATTAAATCTTTTCCCCCTCACCATAAATCTATATTCTCTGATTCTTGATTCCCCGACTCTGCACAAAAGACTCTGTGCATTTACCCAATCTATTCCTCTCATGATTTTATAATTCTCTATAAGACCACCCCTCATCCTCCTGCACTCCCACAAAATAAATTCCTAGCCATTCCTATGTTGTTTATGGTTGGATGAGAATGTACAAGGCATACGTTTGCAAACGACAGTACAGCAGGTGATATCGTAATAAGTGAAGGTTTCAATCATACCTTGATCAGCTAGGCAAGTGAGCTGAGAATGGCTAATGGAATTTAATGCGGTTAGGTGCGTGGCGTTGCATTTTGCAAAGTGGTTATGGGGAGAAGGCAGGAGAATGGGATTAGGAGGGAGAGATAGGTCAGCCATGATTGAATGGTGGAGTAGGTCTGATGGGCCGAATGCCTAATTCTACTCTTATTCCTTATGACTTATGACCTGCCTCAACTACCTCCTCTGGCAGCTTGTTCCACCCACCATCCTTTGTGTGAAAACGTAACCCCTCAGATTCCTATTAAATCTTTTCCCCTTCACCTTAAAGCTATATCCTCTGGTCCTCAATTGACCTCCTCAGAGCAAGAGACACTGCATCGACCCGATCTATTCCTCTCGTTATCCCATATATGCTTGCACATTGTGTATTCCTGAGCTCTGCCCATTTGACCCACTGGATGAGCCCACCCAGATGATTATTTTCACGTGTACTTGGGGCGGCGAGATTCTTTGTTTGCGTACAGTACAAGTATGCAAGAATTGTCACGTAAAGGATGCTGATAACTTACAAAAGCAGTCAATATGGTGCGTCTTTCTTCTCGTCTTGCCTTGCCATTTATATAATTTATTTTTAATTGCAATCATCTTCATAGACCTCGCTCGAATGTGGATTATCAGAATCAAAAAGAAGATGGAAATGTAATAGGAGTTTAAATTTTTCAAATTACTTCATTTCCCCATTAATGTGTTCAAAAGGAACATACAAGAGTTATTCTTACCTCGACTGCTTTGCCTATTGCATTTTCCAATTTATAATCCGTCAATTCAGTGCTCCAGCAGTAGGAACTAATGTCTCCTTTTGATGTTGTTTTCAGCAAAAAATACTCGTGCTGTAGCAAATTCACTTACTGCGATTGACAATCTGCGACATGTGGGTGAGGAAGTGAACTGTGGTATGTAAAACAGGTAGGAAATAGAAAAGCTATGTAGAAACAAGGAAATGCAGCTGCTGGTTTACACAAAAAGAGATACAAAGTGCTGGAGGAACAGTGAGCATCTCTGGAGGACATGGATGGGTAATGTTTGGGGTTGGGACACTTCTTCAGACTGAATGTGGGGCGGGAGAGGGGTGGAAACCTGGGATAGAGGAGAGGCGGGACAAAGTGTGACAGAGGCAGGGCGGGGAGGGGGTTTATATCAGCAGGTTTAGTTTAGTTTAGTTTAGAGATACAGCACAGAAACAGGTCTACCTAGTGGTGGAAATGGGAATGGGAATATGTGGTCTAAATATCTCAATCACATGCAAGAGATTATCAGCTACCATCTACTATAAGCCTACCAACTCACACAGTTATAAGACCATAATGTCATAACTGATAGTAGTAGAATTAGGCCATTCAGCACACACTCCACCATCAATCATTGCTGATCTATCTCTCTCCTAACTCCATTCTCCTGCCCTCTCTCCATAATCTCTGACATGTGTACTAATCAAAAATCTATCTATCTCTACCATAAAATATCCACTGACTATAGCCTTCTGTGGCAAAGAATTCCACAGATTCACCACCATCTGATTAAATATATTTCTCGTCATCTCCTTCCTAAAAGAACATCCTTTAATTCTATGGCCCCTAGACCTAGACTCTCCCACTAGTGGAAACATCCTCTCCACATCCACTATATCCAAACTTTCACTATTCTGTATGTTTCAATAAGGTCCTCCCCCTCCTCATTCTTCTCCAGCGAGTACAGGCCCAGTGCCAACAAACCATATAACATATAACCATATAACAATTACAGCACGGAGACAGGCCATCTCGGCCTTCGAGTCCGTGCCGAACACTTATACTCCGTATTCCCATTTACCTGCACTCAGGCCATAACCCTTCATATACCTATCAAATTTATTTTTAAATAACAAAATCGAACCTGCCTCCACCACTTCCACTGGAAGCTCATTCCACACAGCTACCACTCTCTGAGTAAAGAAGTTCCCCCTCATGTTACCCGTAAACATCTGTCCCTTAATTCTCAAATCACTAACGCTCAATATAGGTTAACCTACTCATTCCTGGGATCATTCTTGTAAACCTCCTCTGGACCCTCTCCAGAGTCAGTACATCCTTCCTCAGAATGGTGCCCAAAATTGCTCAAAATATTCCAAATGCGGCCTTACCAGCGCCTAACCGAGCCTCAGCGTTACATCTTTGTATGCAAGCCCTCGTGAAATAAATGCTAGCATTGAGTTTGCTTTCTTTACTATCGATTTGACTTGCAGATGAACCTTTTGGAAGTCCTGCACCAGCATTCCCAAGTCCCTTTGCTCCTCTGATTTCTGGATCCTCTCCCTATTTAAAAAATACTCTCACCACCCCTTGTTAAAAAAGGTTACACCTCAGGTTCCTATTAAATCTTTTCCCCCTCACCATAAATCTATATTCTCTGATTCTTGATTCCCCGACTCTGCACAAAAGACTCTGTGCATTTACCCAATCTATTCCTCTCATGATTTTATAATTCTCTATAAGACCACCCCTCATCCTCCTGCACTCCCACAAAATAAATTCCTAGACATTCCTATGTTGTTTATGGTTGGATGAGAATGTACAAGGCATACGTTTGCAAACGACAGTACAGCAGGTGATATCGTAATAAGTGAAGGTTTCAATCATACCTTGATCAGCTAGGCAAGTGAGCTGAGAATGGCTAATGGAATTTAATGCGGTTAGGTGCGTGGCGTTGCATTTTGCAAAGTGGTTATGGGGAGAAGGCAGGAGAATGGGATTAGGAGGGAGAGATAGGTCAGCCATGATTGAATGGTGGAGTAGGTCTGATGGGCCGAATGCCTAATTCTACTCTTATTCCTTATGACTTATGACCTGCCTCAACTACCTCCTCTGGCAGCTTGTTCCACCCACCATCCTTTGTGTGAAAACGTAACCCCTCAGATTCCTATTAAATCTTTTCCCCTTCACCTTAAAGCTATATCCTCTGGTCCTCAATTGACCTCCTCAGAGCAAGAGACACTGCATCGACCCGATCTATTCCTCTCGTTATCCCATATATGCTTGCACATTGTGTATTCCTGAGCTCTGCCCATTTGACCCACTGGATGAGCCCACCCAGATGATTATTTTCACGTGTACTTGGGGCGGCGAGATTCTTTGTTTGCGTACAGTACAAGTATGCAAGAATTGTCACGTAAAGGATGCTGATAACTTACAAAAGCAGTCAATATGGTGCGTCTTTCTTCTCGTCTTGCCTTGCCATTTATATAATTTATTTTTAATTGCAATCATCTTCATAGACCTCGCTCGAATGTGGATTATCAGAATCAAAAAGAAGATGGAAATGTAATAGGAGTTTAAATTTTTCAAATTACTTCATTTCCCCATTAATGTGTTCAAAAGGAACATACAAGAGTTATTCTTACCTCGACTGCTTTGCCTATTGCATTTTCCAATTTATAATCCGTCAATTCAGTGCTCCAGCAGTAGTTCTAATGTCTCCTTTTGATGTTGTTTTCAGCAAAAAATACTCGTGCTGTAGCAAATTCACTAACTGCGATTGACAGTCTGCGACATGTGGGTGAGGAAGTGAACTGTGGTATGAAAAACAGGTAGGAAATAGAAAAGCTATGTAGAAACAAGGAAATGCAGATGCTGGTTTACACAAAAAGAGATACAAAGTGCTGGAGGAACAGTGAGCATCTCTGGAGGATATGGATGGGTGATGTTTGGGGTTGGGACATTTCTTCGGACTGAATGTGGGGCGGGAGAGGGGTAGAAACCTGGGATAAAGGAGAGGCGGGACAAAGTGTGACAGAGGCAGGGCGGGGAGGGGGTTTATATCAGCAGGTTTAGTTTAGTTTAGTTTAGTTTAGAGATACAGCACAGAAACAGGTCTACCTAGTGGTGGAAATGGGAATGGGAATATGTGGTCTAAATATCTCAATCACATGCAAGAGATTATCAACTACCATTTACTATAAACCTACCAACTCACACAGTTATAAGACCATAATGTCATAACTGATAGTAGTAGAATTAGGCCATTCAGCACACACACCACCATCAATCATTGCTGATCTATCTCTCTCCTAACTCCATTCTCCTGCCCTCTCTCCATAATCTCTGACATATGTACTAATCAAAAATCTATCTATCTCTACCATAAAATATCCACTGACTATAGCCTTCTGTGGCAAAGAATTCCACAGATTCACCACCATCTGATTAAATATATTTCTCGTCATCTCCTTCCTAAAAGAACATCCTTTAATTCTATGGCCCCTAGACCTAGACTCTCCCACTAGTGGAAACATCCTCTCCACATCCACTATATCCAAACTTTCACTATTCTGTATGTTTCAATAAGGTCCTCCCCCTCCTCATTCTTCTCCAGCGAGTACAGGCCCAGTGCCAACAAACCATATAACATATAACCATATAACAATTACAGCACGGAGACAGGCCATCTCGGCCTTCGAGTCCGTGCCGAACACTTATACTCCGTATTCCCATTTAC
This sequence comes from Leucoraja erinaceus, assembly GCF_028641065.1. Taxonomy (NCBI): domain Eukaryota; kingdom Metazoa; phylum Chordata; class Chondrichthyes; order Rajiformes; family Rajidae; genus Leucoraja; species Leucoraja erinaceus. Next base: position 139,115,218 of record NC_073377.1, on the reverse strand, counting down.
CTGCACTCAGGCCATAACCCTTCATATACCTATCAAATTTATTTTTAAATAACAAAATCGAACCTGCCTCCACCACTTCCACTGGAAGCTCATTCCACACAGCTACCACTCTCTGAGTAAAGAAGTTCCCCCTCATGTTACCCGTAAACATCTGTCCCTTAATTCTCAAATCACTAACGCTCAATATAGGTTAACCTACTCATTCCTGGGATCATTCTTGTAAACCTCCTCTGGACCCTCTCCAGAGTCAGTACATCCTTCCTCAGAATGGTGCCCAAAATTGCTCAAAATATTCCAAATGCGGCCTTACCAGCGCCTAACCGAGCCTCAGCGTTACATCTTTGTATGCAAGCCCTCGTGAAATAAATGCTAGCATTGAGTTTGCTTTCTTTACTATCGATTTGACTTGCAGATGAACCTTTTGGAAGTCCTGCACCAGCATTCCCAAGTCCCTTTGCTCCTCTGATTTCTGGATCCTCTCCCTATTTAAAAAATACTCTCACCACCCCTTGTTAAAAAAGGTTACACCTCAGATTCCTATTAAATCTTTTCCCCCTCACCATAAATCTATATTCTCTGATTCTTGATTCCCCGACTCTGCACAAAAGACTCTGTGCATTTACCCAATCTATTCCTCTCATGATTTTATAATTCTCTATAAGACCACCCCTCATCCTCCTGCACTCCCACAAAATAAATTCCTAGACATTCTTATGTTGTTTGTGGTAGGATGAGAATGTACAAGGCATACGTTTGCAAATGACAGTAAAGCAGGTGATATCGTAATAAGTGAAGGTTTCAATCATACCTTGATCAGCTAGGCAAGTGAGCTGAGAATGGCTAATGGAATTTAATGCGGTTAGGTGCGTGGCGTTGCATTTTGCGAAGTGGTTATGGGGAGAAGGCAGGAGAATGGGGTTAGGAGGGAGAGATAGGTCAGCCATGATTGAATGGTGGAGTAGGTCTGATGGGCCGAATGGCCTAATTCTACTCTTATTCCTCATGACTTATGACCTTATGTTAGTCTCTGCCTCAACTACCTCCTCTGGCAGCTTGTTCCACCCACCATCCTTTGTGTGAAAACATAACCCCTCAGATTCCTATTAAATCTTTTCCCCTTCACCTTAAACCTATATCCTCTGGTCCACAATTGACCTCCTCAGAGCAAGAGACATTGTGCATCGACCCGATCTATTCCTCTCATTATCCCATATATGCTTGCACATTGTATATTCCTGAGCTCTGCCCATTTGACCCACTGGATGAGCCCACCCAGATGATTATTTTCACGTGTACTTGGGGCGGCGAGATTCTTTGTTTGCGTACAGTACAAGTATGCAACAATTGTCAGGTAAAGGATGCTGATAACTTACAAAAGCAGTCAATATGGTGCGTCTTTCTTCTCGTTTTGCCTTGCCATTTATATAATTTATTTTTAATTGCAATCATCTTCATAGACCTCGCTCGAATGTGGATTATCAGAATCAAAAAGAAGATGGAAATGTAATAGGAGTTTAAATTTTTCAAATTACTTCATTTCCCCATTAATGTGTTCAAAAGAAACATACAAGAGTTATTCTTACCTCGACTGCTTTGCCTATTGCATTTTCCAATTTATAATCCGTCAATTCAGTGCTCCAGCAGTAGGAACTAATGTCTCCTTTTGATGTTGTTTTCAGCAAAAAATACTCGTGCTGTAGCAAATTCACTAACTGCGATTGACAATCTGCGACAAGTGGGTGAGGAAGTGAACTGTGGTATGTAAAACAGGTAGGAAATAGAAAAGCTATGTAGAAACAAGGAAATGCAGATGCTGGTTTACACAAAAAGAGATACAAAGTGCTGGAGGAACAGTGAGCATCTCTGGAGGACTTGGATGGGTGATGTTTGGGGTTGGGACACTTCTTCGGACTGAAGGTGGGGCGGGGGAGGGGTAGAAACCTGGGATAAAGGAGAGGCGGGACAAAGTGTGACAGAGGCGTGGGGAGGGGAGGGGGTTTATATCAGCAGGTTTAGGTTAGTTTAGTTTAGTTTAGAGATACAGCACAGAAACAGGTCCACCTAGTGGTGGAAATGGGAATGGGAATATGTGGTCTAAATATCTCAATCACATGCAAGAGATTATCAACTACCATCTACTATAAGCCTACCAACTCACACAGTTATAAGACCATAATGTCATAACTGATAGTAGTAGAATTAGGCCATTCAGCACACACTCCACCATCAATCATGGCTGATCTATCTCTCTCCTAACTCCATTCTCCTGCCCTCTCTCCATAATCTCTGACACATGTACTAATCAAAAATCTATCTATCTCTACCATAAAATATCCACTGACTATAGCCTTCTGTGGCAAAGAATTCCACAGATTCACCACCATCTGATTAAATATATTTCGCCTCATCTCCTTCCTAAAAGAACATCCTTTAATTCTATGGCCCCTAGACCTAGACTCTCCCACTAGTGGAAACATCCTCTCCACATCCACTCTATCCAAACTTTCACTATTCTGTATGTTTCAATGAGGTCCTCCCCCTCCTCATTCTTCTCCAGCGAGTACAGGCCCAGTGCCAACAAACCATATAACAATAACAGCACGGAAACAGGCCATCTCGGCCCTTCTAGTCCGTGCCGAACACTTATTCTCCGTATTCCCATATATCCTGCACTCAGACCATAACCGTTCATATAACTATCCAATTTATTTTAAAATTACAAAATCGAACCTGACTCCACCACTTCCACTGGAAGCTCATTCCACACAGCTACCACTCTCTGAGTAAAGAAGTTCCCCCTCATGTTACCCATAAACATCTGTCCCTTAATTCTCAAATCACAAACGCTCAATATTGGTTAACCTACTCATTCCTGGGATCATTCGTGTAAACCTCCTCTGGACCCTCTCCAGAGTCAGTACATCCTTCCTCAGATATGGTGCTCAAAATTGCACAAAATATTCCAAATGCGGCCTTACCAGCGCCTAACCGAGCCTCAGCGTTACATCTTTGTATGCAAGCCCTCGTGAAATAAATGCTAGCATTGAGTTTGCTTTCTTTACTATCGATTTGACTTGCAGATGAACCTTTTGGGAATCCTGCACCAGCACTCCCAAGCCCCTTTGCTCCTCCGATTTCTGGATCCTCTCCCCATTTAAAAAATACTCTCACCAACCCTTGTTGAAAAAGGTTACACCTCAGATTCCTATTAAATCTTTTCCCCCTCACCATAAATCTATATTCTCTGATTCTTGATTCCCCGACTCTGCACAAAAGACTCTGTGCATTTACCCAATCTATTCCTCTCATGATTTTATAATTCTCTATAAGACCACCCCTCATCCTCCTGCACGCCCACAAAATAAATTCCTAGACATTCCTATGTTGTTTGTGGTTGGATGTGAATGTACAAGGCATACGTTTGCAAATGGCAGTAAAGCAGGTGATATCGTAATAAGTGAAGGTTTCAATCATACCTTGATCAGCTAGGCAAGTGAGCTGAGAATGGCTAATGGAATTTAATGCGGTTAGGTGCGTGGCGTTGCATTTTGCGAAGTGGTTATGGGGAGAAGGCAGGAGAATGGGGTTAGGAGGGAGAGATAGGTCAGCCATGATTGAATGGTGGAGTAGGTCTGATGGGCCGAATGGCCTAATTCTACTCCTATTCCTTATGACTTATGACCTTATGTTAGTCCCTGCCTCAACTACCTCCTCTGGCAGCTTGTTCCACCCACCATCCTTTGTGTGAAAACGTAACCCCTCAGATTCCTATTAAATCTGTTCCCCTTCACCTTAAACCTATATCCTCTGGTCCTCAATTGACCTCCTCAGAGCAAGAGACACTGCATCGACCCGATCTATTCCTCTCATTATCCCATATATGCTTGCACATTGTGTATTCCTGAGCTCTGCCCATTTGACCCACTGGATGAGCCCACCCAGATGATTATTTTCACGTGTACTTGGGGCGGCGAGATTCTTTGTTTGCGTACAGTACAAGTATGCAAGAATTGTCACGTAAAGGATGCTGATAACTTACAAAAGCAGTCAATATGGTGCGTCTTTCTTCTCGTCTTGCCTTGCCATTTATATAATTTATTTTTAATTGCAATCATCTTCATAGACCTCGCTCGAATGTGGATTATCAGAATCAAAAAGATGGAAATGTAATAGGAGTTTAAATTTTTCAAATTACTTCATTTCCCCATTAATGTGTTCAAAAGAAACATACAAGAGTTATTCTTACCTCGACTGCTTTGCCTATTGCATTTTCCAATTTATAATCCGTCAATTCAGTGCTCCAGCAGTAGTTCTAATGTCTCCTTTTGATGTTGTTTTCAGCAAAAAATACTCGTGCTGTAGCAAATTCACTAACTGCGATTGACAGTCTGCGACATGTGGGTGAGGAAGTGAACTGTGGTATGTAAAACAGGTAGGAAATAGAAAAGCTATGTAGAAACAAGGAAATGCAGATGCTGGTTTACACAAAAAGAGATACAAAGTGCTGGAGGAACAGTGAGCATCTCTGGAGGATATGGATGGGTGATGTTTGGGGTTGGGACATTTCTTCGGACTGAATGTGGGGCGGGAGAGGGGTAGAAACCTGGGATAAAGGAGAGGCGGGACAAAGTGTGACAGAGGCAGGGCGGGGAGGGGGTTTATATCAGCAGGTTTAGTTTAGTTTAGTTTAGTTTAGAGATACAGCACAGAAACAGGTCTACCTAGTGGTGGAAATGGGAATGGGAATATGTGGTCTAAATATCTCAATCACATGCAAGAGATTATCAACTACCATTTACTATAAACCTACCAACTCACACAGTTATAAGACCATAATGTCATAACTGATAGTAGTAGAATTAGGCCATTCAGCACACACTCCACCATCAATCATTGCTGATCTATCTCTCTCCTAACTCCATTCTCCTGCCCTCTCTCCATAATCTCTGACATATGTACTAATCAAAAATCTATCTATCTCTACCATAAAATATCCACTGACTATAGCCTTCTGTGGCAAAGAATTCCACAGATTCACCACCATCTGATTAAATATATTTCTCCTCATCTCCTTCCTAAAAGAACATCCTTTAATTCTATGGCCCCTAGACCTAGACTCTCCCACTAGTGGAAACATCCTCTCCACATCCACTCTATCCAAACTTTCACTATTCTGTATGTTTCAATGAGGTCCTCCCCCTCCTCATTCTTCTCCAGCGAGTACAGGCCCAGTGCCAACAAACCATATAACATATAACCATATAACAATAACAGCACGGAAACAGGCCATTCGGCCCTTCGAGTCCGTGCCGAACACTTATACTCCGTATTCCCATTTACCTGCACTCAGACCATAACCCTTCATATACCTATCCAATTTATTTTTCAGTAACAAAATCGAACCTGCCTCCACCACTTCCACTGGAAGCTCATTCCACACAGCTACCACTCTCTGAGTAAAGAAGTTCCCCCTCATGTTACCCGTAAACATCTGTCCCTTAATTCTCAAATCACAAACGCTCAATATAGGTTAACCTACTCATTCCTGGGATCATTCTTGCAAACCTCCTCTGGACCCTCTCCAGAGTCAATACATCCTTCCTCAGATATGGTGCCCAAAATTGCTCAAAGTATTCCAAATGCGGCCATACCAGCGCCTAACCGAGCCTCAGCGTTACATCTTTGTATGCAAGCCCTCGTGAAATAAATGCTAGCATTGGTTTGCTTTCTTTACTATCGATTTGACTTGCAGATGAACCTTTTGGGAATCCTGCACCAGCACTCCCAAGTCCCTTTGCTCCTCCGATTTCTGGATTCTCTCCCCATATAAAAAATAGTCTATGCCTTTATTCCTACTACCAAAATGCATGACTCCACACTTTACTACACTATATTCCATCTGCCACTTCTCTGCCCACTATCCCAACCTGTCCAAGTCCTTCTGCAGAGTCCCTGCTTTCTTTACACTACCTGCCCTTCCACCTATTTCCGTATCATCTGCAAACTTGGTCACAAAGCCTTCAATCCCCTCGTCCAAATCATTAATATACAACGTGAAGAGTAGGCGTCCCAGCACCGAGCCCTGCGGAACTCCACTAGTCACCAGTTGCAGTATCTGCACTACAATTCCTTCCACCCTGCCTCTTGAAAAGACGATAATACCTTCTCTCAATTCCTCCGTGTCCACCGCTTCTACTCCCAAGATGCGGCTTTCCATTCTAGGATATCTACGTTGACCTATTTCTTTAGTAAATGTGGTTTCCCCCTTCTATCACAGATGGATCCCTCACCCGCATCTCCTTTGTCTCTCGTGGTTCTTCTCTCGCTCCCTCTCCTGCCAGATGGTGTTCGGCACGGACTAGAAGGGCCAAGGTGGCCTGTTTCCGTGCTGTAATTGTTATATGGTTATATGGTAATATATGGAACAAGGATAGAGTTCCCCTGGTCCTCACTTTTCACTGAACCAGCCTCCGCATCCAACACAACATCCTCCGACATTTCCGTCACCTCCAACATGACCCCACCAGTAGTCACCAGCCTCCCACCTTCAGCAGAGACTGCTCCCTCCGCACCCTCCTCTATTAGTCATAGAGTGAATATGAAGAGATTGGAGGGATATGGATCACGCACAAGCAAAAGGTAATTCATTTAATTCAGCATCACGTTTGACAAAGACAACGTACCAATGGGCCTGTTCCTTTGGTGCAGAATGGAAACAGGCCCTTAACACAACTCATCCAGGTGAATGAAATGCTCCATCTAAGCCAGTCCTATTTGACCACGTGTGACCCACAAGCTTCAAAACCTTTCCCATTCATGTACTTGTCCAAATGTCTTCTAATTGTTGCGATTGTGCCTGCCTCAACTACTGCACCTGGCAGCTCGTTCTATATATCCTCCAGGCACTAGATAAAAAAGTTGTCCCTCAGGTTTCTGCTAATCCTATCACTTCTCTCCTTAAACCTATGACCTCTAGTTCTAGAGTCTCCTGGGAAAAGGACTCTTTGCTTTCACCCTATTCCCATCATAATTTTCTAAAGGGCCTGTCCCACTGTCCGAGGTAATTCAAGAGTTCTCCCGTGTTTCCCCTGATTCGAACTCGGAGAATTACGGTAATAGCAACTCGTAGGTACTCGGGGACTCTCGTGGACACTCTCCGCACTGTTGAAAAAACTTCACGAGCTTACCGCGTTTCCCGAGTACCTGCCGTTAGCGTTACGAGCCGCTAAGAGATTTCCCGAGCTCCGACCCGCTACATACATTCTACGTATTTACCACAAGTTGGATTTTTTTTTAAACTCGGGAGAGCTCTTGGGAAAACCCGTATAGTGGGACAGGCCCTTAAACCTCTAAAAGACCACCCCTCAGCCTCCCGCGCTCCAAGGCATGAAGTCCTTGGCTGTCCAACCTCTCTCTGCACCTCAGGTCCTTGAATCTTGAAACATCTGAATTAATCTTCCCTGCACTCTTTCTAGGATAATGGCATCTAACCAAAACTGAACAAAGTGTGGCCTCACCACATCTTGTACATAGTAACATAATGCATCAACTCCTAGGCTCAATTCCCAAAACCTTCTTCACACCCTTTCTACTTGCAATAGACACAAAAAGCTGGAGTAACTCAGTGGGTCAGACTGAAGAAGGGTGTTGACCTGAAACTTCACCTATTCCTTTCCTCCAGAGATGCTGCCTGTTCCGCTGAGTTACTCCAGTTTTTGAGTCTGCCTTCGGTTTAAACCAACATTTGCAGTTCCATCTGCTCCACTGTGATATCTCCTCAAGGTATGTCTACATTGAAGAAGTTCTTCTCCTCTCTCCGGTGCAAGTTCTGCAACATCATCTCTCGCTGCTCCCCCTCTGTGATTCCTCATGCTCTCCGTCTCTACGCTCGACTCCCCCTCCCCTGACTCTCAGTCTGAAGAAGGGTCTTGAACCGAGACATCACCTATTCCTTCTCTCCAGAGATGCTATCTGACCCGCTGAGTTACTCAAGCTTTTTGCGTCTATCTTCGGTTTAAACCAGCATCTGTAGTTCCTTCCTCCACTATCTGCCTGCATTCCTACTCTCCGAGAACAACTGCATGTACTTGTCCTCCGAGCTCCCCCTGCTCTCCTCTGGGCCCTATCTTTTACATTGAAGGTCCAGCCATGTCTCACACTTCTCACACATCAGAATTAAACTCCATTAGCCAAAGCTTGGCTCATTTGCCCGGCTGATCAGGATCCCGCTGCTATTTTTTGATAACCATCTTCATTGCCTATGATACCATCTATTTTAGTATTATCTGCAAATTTACAAATTATGCATTGTGTATTAATGATAAAAACCAATAGCCCAACACTGATCCCTGAGCCACACCACTAGAAATAGGGCTCCAATCCAATAGGGCTGCCTGGGCTGACTGGAGCCCAGATGGCAGCGGTGCAGCCTCAGCGGCGGCGATGGGGCCTCGGCGGTGGTGAAGCCTCGCGGCGGCGGCAGAGCCTCGTGGGTTGACCCGCAGTCGGTGGCCAATAAGAATGTGGAGGGACCGCCATAAAGGGGGGGGGGGGGGGGTGAACAATGGTGGACCCGGCATGGGGAGACCGCTGTGGGGAGAGGAAGAACAAAGGAGGAGCCGACGTACATTGTAACTTTGTTAGTGCCGTATGTGGCCACTATTCACATACCTTGGGTATGCAAGCAACAAATTTCACTGTGCCTTGTCACATGGGACAATCAATTATTCAATTCCATTCTGAAAAGGAACCTTCCACCAACAACGTCCGTTTCCAACCAAGAATCCAATATTGTATCCAGTTAGCTAACTATCTCTGGATCCAAGATAATATATGCAACCCGAGGAGCTCACCATGAGAACCTATCTGAACCATCTGAAAAAGGGTCTCGACTCGAAATGTCACCCATTCCTTCTCCCAAGAGATTCTGCCTGTCCAGCATTTTCTGTCGACCTTTGGTTTAAATAGGCATCTGCAGTTCCTTCCGACACATAAGAATCTTTTTGATGGACTTGCTGAAGTTCACCTATGTCCAGGCCCTCATCAATTTTCTTTGTTGCTTCTCCAAAAAACTCAGTCAAATATGTGAGACAAGATCTCCCAGGTACAAATTCATGTTGACTATCCGTATTCAAGGCCCATCTTTCAAAATGCATGTCCATCTCATCACTTTGAATCCTCCCCAGTAATTTTGCTAACACAGATGTTAAGCTTACTAGTTAAGCTTCTTCTGTATTTCTTTGCATTTGTCGTTAAAAAGAGGCCCAACGTTAGCCATCTCAGTGTTCCGGCATCTCACTTGTGTCCATGGATGATTCAAATATCTCAGTTCGCGCTAAGTACGCGCTAAGTTCGCGCGTGACGTAATTTGCGTCATGCTTACCAATCAGCTGGGCAGGAGGCGGGCCGACTGAATTTGGGTGTCGCACGGCATTGGGCGGTGACATCATCGTGCAACGTCATGCGCTAGGCGTATGCCGTCAAGGCGCGGCATACGCTGTCAAGACGCTGTGTGCGTCAAGACGCTGCATACGACCGAAAGACGCCTGCGGGTTACAGGCCGTTGGCGTGCGAAGAATTTGGCCACTGCCAGAATTTTGGAGCCCCGTGCGATGTCGGGACCAGCCCCGCACAACTCCGCACTTCTAAGTGGGACCGCCCCACACGGCCATACGGTGCCCGTACGCCTCAAGCGACCACGAGGTCGGGTAATTTGCGAGCCAAGGTCGCGTAAGTGAGACAGGCCCTTTACCGTACACTGTCCAGCCATCTTTTACCTTCCTCTTCATCGCGGATGTGAATCTCAGACAGTGCTCCCCCGCTTTCCCTGGCCCCCGCCTTTGCAATACGTGTGCGTGTGGGTGTGTGTGTGTCTGTGTGTGTGTGTGTGTGTGTGCGTGTGTGTGTGTGTGCGTGTGTGCGTGCGGTCGATCCAGCTCGCGGTTTCATCGCTGACGGTGGATCCAGCTCGAGGTTTTCCAGGCGAGTGACCTCGAGCTTGAAGGTCGAAGACAGTCGCTGAAAGGTCACGTCAGTGGGACACGCTCTTAAGGCAGCAACTCTACCGCTGCGCCACTATGCTGCCTACTTACTCAGAAGAATACATAAGTTTGGCATGTCTGCAACAACTCTTACTATTTCTGATGCACCGTAGAAAGCTTTCTATCAGATGTATCGTAGAATGATTTGTCAAACCTTAGACCACATACAATTTCAGAGAGTTGTGTATGTTCAACAACCCCTCACACAAACCAGCCGCCCCTAAACCTTCCCGTAGCCTGCCCCCCCCCCCCCCGCCCCCCCCCCCCACCTCACCCCTCTCCCATGCCATCTAAAGAAAGGTCTCGCCCGAAACGTCACCCATTCCTTCTCTCCAGAGATGCTGCCTGTCCCACTGAGTTACTCCAGCTTTGTGTGTCTGTCCAATTAAGTATCTGATTTACCAACTTGCTTTGGATCCCGTGGACACTTTAGCAGCGGTACATGTACCTCATCAACGTTGGACTGCATGTAAACCCACATCAGTAGTACTGTCTTCCACAATATATTTAATGGCCTCATCAAAAGAACTGTAAATAAGTTAGAAATGATATCCAACCAATCCATGCTAACTTTCCCTGACCAATCCCTGCTGTTCCTAACATGTAAACGTCACTAAAATTGGTCTTAACTACTTTACATGGTTGTTTCTGCCAGGCTGGAATAACCTGCCCTTCATTCAGTTTTGTAAATAATTTAACCACATTGCTCCAACCAGTTGTTCAGCCAGTTGTAACATTTTCTTCCCTCTTTCATATCATCCACACACACAATGGTTAGCCATATGGTGACCACTCAGAGCCGATCTAATTTATGAAGTACATTTTATGTGATTCATATAATATCTCTAAACTTGTTTCAAGAACTTGCTCCCTCTTTGATTTACAGCAATCTACCCAAGTTATTTATTGATGATATCTTTCACATTATGTATACATTTATACAATCGCTACAATTTTGTAAGAAATCCCAGATCTGATTATCCACATTCATAACCCAACAACTTATTGAAAGTACAGCAGACAGGGTTTGTTCTACAAATAATGAAACCTACAGCATCTGCGATTAACAAAACAGTAGGTTCAAACCACATTTTTATATTTTACCGGACTCGGACTTCAACAAAGACAGTATGGAAGAGTTTTGTTGTTGAGATTGATCCTGAGAAGGGGGTCAAGGATTGTGCATTCAGGTCGCAGCCCTGTTTCCACTAATCTTTCCACCGCCCCGCACAAGAAGCACAAGCACAAGACAGACACCATCGTATGCAGATGCCGAGAAGTGTGTTCAGCTCTGGCTAAACAACTTCTAATCTTGTACGTGGACTCGTTAAGAAGAAGAAGATCCTGAGAAAACAATGTTTTATCACTTACCAACACCAATCCTTGAGAAACAGGAGCATTAAAATCCAGCTCACAGGATCAGTAAAACTTTAATCTAGAATCTGGAAAGACAGTGCTGGAAAATAAGGAAGTTGCATCATCATTTGCAGGAATTACCAGCATTGCGCCAGCATCTGGAAAGTGTACAAGTAGTTGGTGTAGCAAAATGCTTATGCACTACAAAATATACACTGGAAAATGTTTTGCTTTCAAAATATAAGATGATTTTAAATGATGAAATGCTATAAACGGTATTTTTTCAGTAGAGGGTTTTGCAGGAAAAAGTAGAACATATTTGTCCCATTTAGTTATTAAAAGGTATTCTGCATAATTATTGAGATCTTGATTGTGATGCAGTTAGTTTGTGTTTTTTTTGCTCAGTTTTAATAAAGTTCCTCGATGTGGTTAATTGTGAACTGTGGACGAAAGTCTGTGCTGATAGTTCACTGCCAATGATGTCATCTTTCAAACGAAACATGAGCCACATGTTTAAGAAGGAACTGCAGATGTTGGAAAAATCGAAGGTAGATAAAAATGCTGGAGAAACTCAGCGGGTGAGGCAGCATCTATGGAGCGAAGGAAAAGTGACGTTTCGGGTTGAGAACCTTTTTCAGGCCACATGTTCCCTTTTTCACTGTTTGTTCATGTGGATTTCTAAGACCGAGTCGGCATTTCATTGCCTTTTCCTTCTTGTTCCTAAGAAGGTGTTGGTGAGCTTCCTTCTGAACCACAGCAGGGGGAGACCCAACAATGATGAAGATACAGTAATGTATTTCCAAGTCAGAGCGGTAGAGGCATGGAAGGCAACTTCCACGTGGTATGCTTTTTCTGCCCTTGCCTTCCTAGCTGGTAGAGATCATGGGATCAGAAGGCGCTGTCTCAGGAGTCGTGATGAGTTACGGCAGTAGATGGTACAAACTCCTGTTAATTTGTGGTGCAGTTATTGAATAATTATGGATGGGATGCCAACCAAACAGTCCTGTGTGGATATATGACCTAAGTTGGGGAAATAGGAGGTTTTATTTTATAGGTTTTAGTTTTAGAGGACAGTGTGGAAACAGCCCCTTCAGCCTACCGAGTCCGTGCCGAACAGCGATCCCCGCACATTAACACTATCCTACGCACATGAGGAACAATTTATATTTATACCAAGCCAATTAAACTACAAACCTACACGTCTTTAGAGTGTGGGAGGAAACTGAAGATCTCGGACAAGCGGTCATGGGTAGAACGTACAAACTCCGTACAGACAGCACCCGTCGTCGGGCTCGGTCAGGCAGCACGGTCAGGCAGCAACTCCACCACTGCGCCACCATGCCACCCCAGGTGAGTTACCTTCTGCAGGGTACCTAGCCTCTGATCTGTTCTTGTAGCCACAGTGTATATGTGGCAGCTCTGGGCTCTGGTAAACGGTAAACCCCTGCTTGCTTTTTAATGGAGGATTCGGTGATCTTACTACTAATGAATGTCAGGGGCTGAATGTTGGGTCAGGTGTTGTTTGATATCAATATTGTTGGCACTTGAGTGGCATGAATGTCATAGTCATACAGCACAGAAGCAGACCCTTCAGCCCAGCTCTCCCATGCCGACCATGGTGCCCCATCTACACTAGTCTCAATTGCTCACCCTGGCCCATCTCTCTAAACCTGTCCTTCCTAGTCCATGTCCAAATGTATTTTAAATGCTGCTATAGTTTCTGACTTAAATATCTTCTCTGGCATATACCCACCCTCTCAGTGGAAAAAGTTGCCCCTCAGAATTCTATTAAATCTTTCCCTTCTCACCTATGTCCTCTGGTTCTTGATTCCCCAACTCTGGGGAAAAGTCTCTGTGCATCTGCCATGTTCCCCTCCGGATTTCATACACCTCTGTAAGATCATCTCTCATTCTCCTGCACTCCAAGGGATGCAACCCTCGCCTGCCCAACCTCTCCCTAGAGATCAGGCCCTTACTCTTTTCAGCAAAACACCATCTTTGCTGTAGCAGGGTGACCCACAATTGAACACAATTCTCCAACTGTGGCCCACTATGGAAAAAAAGCAATGTGTAGCAAGGAACTGCAGATGCTGGTTTAAACCCAAAATAGACACAAAATGCTGGAGTAACTCAGCGGGGCAGGCAGCATCTCTGGAAAACGTCACCCATTCCTTCTCTCCATAGATGCTGCCTGTCCCGCTGAGTTACTCCAGCATTTTGTGTCTATCTTAGGGAGAGGGGGTACCTTGGTGTAGAGATTCTTTGTTTGGTACATCAATGAATGATCTATAAAGATAACGGAAACCATTTTGGCTTTCCTGGGTGGACACAGTGGAGTGGTGAATAATTGGGATCATGTCCAATCATGGATTTGCCAAACAAAACTTTAGCTATAGACTAATGCCCCTGTCCCACTTCGGAAACCTGAACGGAAACATCCGGTGACCTTGCCCGCGACCCAAGGTTTCCATGAGGTCACCAGAGGTTTTGGTCACTCTCCCTAATGGTAGAAATGGTTTCCGCGTGGTCGAGGCTTCTTCTAGGTTGCTTCCATTATTCAACATAATCAAAACCGACCTCGACTAAAAATAAGTTGCTGTTTGGTCGAAGCCAGTGGAGTGGGGTCGCTATTTACTTACAGGCAGTCGAAGGCCATCTCCTTCGCTGACCGGCCATTTTGATTGGCTCATTGGAGTTTTCAGGACCTAGAAGACCCACCGGAAGGTAAAATGGCCACTAACTTTATTAAACTTCTTAAAGCTATCTCCACTCCTTCATCCCCTCTTCTCTCCCCCTTCTCTCCCCCTTCCCTCCCCCATCTCCCCCCTTCTACCCCCCCCCCCCCCCCCCCCCCCGCGCTCTCTAAAGGACTTACCGTTCTCTGTGGCAGCCGTTTACCTTCCTCTTCATCGCGCAGACAGTGCTCCTCCTCTCTCCATGGCCCCCACCTTCATGATGTGTGTGTGTGTGTGTGTGTGTGTGTGTGTGTGTGTGTGTGTGTGTGTGTGTGTGTGTGTGTGTGTGTGTGTGTGTGTGTGTGTGTGTGTGTGTGTGTGTGTGTGTGTGTGTGTGTGTGTGTGTGTGTGTGTGTGTGTGTGTGTGTGTGTGTGTGTGTGTGCGTGGTTGGTAGCAAAGATCCTATAGGATCTTTGATCGGTAGATGCAGCTCACACTTCGGTCGATCCAGCTCGAGGCTTTCCAAGCGAGTGACCAAAACCTCCGGTGACTCATGGAAACCTTGGGTCGCGGGCAAGGTCACCAGAGGTTTCCATTCAGGTTTCCTAAGTGGGACAGGGGCATTAGTGAATAAATCCAGGGACAGATACAAACTTTACAAGTCAGCCTCAAAGGCTGTTTAACATGCCTCCTGCAAGTCCATGCAGAGATGTTTAGCAGAGGAAAGCAGTCACTATGGGTTTAAGAAATCATACAATGTGTCTTCCTCACTGCGGTGAAAAACGGTGGGAACCCCACCACGGTTACTTCCCAAGCTGAGATATTAAAACTGTGCAGTAGTGGCTGAGAGCCTAGAGTGGCAAAAGCTATTCCAGGAATACTGGGATTGTAGGTGGTCTGTATGGATTGAGTATGTTCATAAGGCATGAGAGGATCTGGGACTTGTTGGGCAGGTATTAGCTAGAGTCCAGGAAAGGCAATACCAAACATGCCTTTAATCTTCATACTGCAGCAACAGCCAGTGGTTCAAATGTTCATAAGCGATAGGACCAGGATTAAGGGCCTTTCCCACTTAGACGATTATTCAGCGGGCTGCTGGTGACTGTCAAGTTGCCGCCACTCGCCTGAAAAACCGGGAACTGGAACGGCGACTCTCAGAGTGGAGCACACACACACACACACACACACACACACACACACACACACACACACACACACACACACACACACACACACACACACACACACACACACACACACACACACACACACACACACACACACACACACCGCAAAGGCGAGGGCCAGGGCAAGCGGGGGAGCGCTCTCTGAAATTCACACGGTGCAAGGCCCAGGTGATACAGACACACAGCGCGATGAACAGGAAGGCTAAGACGGCTAGCACAGTGTACAGTAATTACTTTAAAAGAGAGGGGGTGGGGGGGGAGAAGGGGGGGAGAAGGAGTGGAGTCACTTTTAAGAAGTCAGACAACTTTTAACAGCTGTGAAGTTCGGCGGACATTTAACATTACCAGTCGGTTTCCCTTGGTTCTGAAACCTCGTGCGTACGTTTTTTCCCCCCAATGAGCCAATGAAAATGCCCGGTCAGCAAAGGCGATTAACTAAAACTACCTACGACTACCTCGACTACCCATAACTCCATGGTGACCTCACTACAACTGCACCTACGATTACAGGATTAGCGATTTTCTCCATGGCGACCAATTTTTTGTCACAGAACATGTTGAAAAATTTGCTGCCACCATATGGAGGCCGCGACTAGTTCCCAGAATGCGGGAACTCCTCGCGACCATGAAGGAGACTCACCAGCGAACATGCGGCGACCATGTTGCGACTGCAGAGTCTCCTGTACTCTCCTAAAAAGTCGCCTAAGTGGGACTGGCCCTTTAGGCCTTATAGCCCATCAAGTCAACCCCGCCATTCAATCATGGCTGATCTATTTCACCATCCTAACCCCATTCTCCTGCCTCCTCCCCATACACGCACTAATCAATGATATTAGAAAGTTATGGGAAGGGGAAACTGAGAATTCAAAGTTAAAACAGGAACTGTAAAGCAGAAACATAAACTAATCAGACGCACTGGACACAGGAAATAAAAGCTGTAAAAGAAGAAGTGAGTGAATCACTTGCATGAGATAAGCAGAACAAAAGAACGAGCTGCATTTGCAGCAACTGGATCACTATGAAAAAGCAGTATGAACAGACTTATCGTGAAAAGCACAAGGTGGTCAGAACAGAGAGTCGCCAAGAAGGAAATTGGGATGGCAGAAAGCGGACATGACACATTTCTGACAGATTAAAGAGAATCACAAGAGTTTATAAGTAAAAATAGTAAGATTAAATGCGAACTTACCAGTTTGAAGTTTGATCTTTATTTTATGAGGAGTTACGATGAGGGATTACGTGAAGAAGGCCGTCAGCCCGCATGCGCGTCAATCTTCAAAGCAGCGGTGTGAAATCACAGATAGTAGTAGTTGACCTAAACATAGTAAGATTGGAGAGAACTACAACCTACCAGATGACCTTTATAATATGAGGGTGGGAGCGGTGTGCACGTAATCGCTCATCGTAACACCTCATAAAATAAAGATCAAACTTCAAACTGGTAAGCTAGTTTAATCTTACTATTTTACTTCGGAGTCATGTGAGTGTCTATGTGAAGACTTCAAAGCTCTGTGATTTCATGCCGGATACGAGTCCAAGCGTCACACCGCATCAATTGACCATGGATGAGTAAAAATGATTAATGCATTCAGACATGACGAGTTTGTTAAAAATGCTGATGCTTTAATCATCAAAGGAAAAATAATAGCGACCCCTCCCATCCTGGGGGGAAGCTATAAAACAAAACTTAAAATGGAGCTGGCACAAACCTCTGGTCCGCCAATTGGTTTATTGCAAAACCTTTGGAACGTCTGTTCATTGGACCATCCTGCAGCCGCTAGTATGAGGTCAAAGAGGACTCAGAGGCTCCGAATTATCTGTACTCATAAGTTACAAAAAAACTTTTAATAAGGTATCAGTGCAAACCATTTCTAGATGGTTAAAAGAGGTCCTGGCAAGTGCAGGAGTGAACACTGACACTTTGAAATCTCGCTCCACCAGGGCTGCCTCTACATTGGCAGCAAGGACAACGGACACCTGCACAATCCATCTACCACTGCAGCTAGAGGTGGTATTTGTAGCTCCCCAACCTAGGGCACTTGCATCGGTTTGTAAAATAACCGATGGCGAATCGACTAACATTTTCCTGGAGCAATAACGAATATTCATTATCCACCATTGTAATTCAGCAATGGCCTCTTGCTGGCAATCGCATAGATCTACCGAAGTGACCTGCATAGAATTTGAATACCTGCTCCTTGGCACGTTGTATATTTTGATAGTGCAAAGGCCCGAATTGCACAGCTGGAAAGGCAGCCACTAGTTTAGCAATTACACTGGTGACTTGTCTAATAGAATGCTGCTGTTTCACAATGAGATTGTTACAAGCTTCTATTAATTCTGATCGCTTGCCCCAGGGCAGAGTCACTGACATGTTAATTGAGTTAATGGTGAATCCCAGGTAATCAATTACCCTGGTATGTATCAATTTGGAATTAACAAGATGGATGAGAAACCCCAATCTCTCAAGCATGAGTTTAGTGGCTGAAACAGATGATTCAGCTAATTTCATAGTTTCCCCTATGATAAGAATGTCATCCAAATATGCCATGACAATATGATTCTGAGCTCGGAGTAGTCCCAGGACTGGTTTTAATAGTTTTGTAAATAGCCTGGGAGCCGAAGATAGACCATTAGGCAGTGCTTTAAACTGCCACAATTGTCACATCCAGTTAAACTTCAAATATCTCCTGCGCTCCCTGTGAATGGGTACCAAGTAGTATGCATCTTTATGGTCAATGCATGCCATATAACCTCCTTTAGGAACCAGTTGTATGGCAGTAACAAAGTTATCCATTTTGAAGTGTTTATACTGCACAAAGGTGTTAAATTCAGTCATGTCTAGGATGATACGACATCCTCCATTCTTCTTCCGCTTAGTGAATATGTTTGATACAAATTGGTGAGATTCATGAGACGACCTCTCAATTACCTCTTTTTGTGTAAAGTTTCAATTTCAGCTTGTATATCCAAACTTCCTGTTGTGAATAAACATATGTGCGGTTGGGTGAATGTTGTGTGGGTGGTGGCGAATTGAGAAGGAATTCAAGAGTGGCGAGTCTGTGGAATTCTCTGCCTCAGAGGGAGGTGGAGGCAGGTTCTCAGGATGCTTTCAAGAGAGAGCTACATAGGGCTCTTAAAAATAGTGGAGTCAGGGGATATGGGGAGAAGGCAGGAACAGGGTACTGATTGGGGTTGATCAGCCATGATCACATTGAATGGCGGAGCTGGCACGAAGGGCCGAACGGCCTACTCCTGCATGTATTGTCTATTGTCTATCAAAGGCAGGGCCCTGGGAAATGTTGTAGTAGCAATGTTACAAAATTTTGAGATTTAATAAATCAAGTCTGCAATTTATCCCATCAGATAAAGCATAACAATAAGTTTAATTTGACACCTAATTCACTTTCATATCTCAAGTAATAAAAAAGTTATGGCCATTTTCATACTCGGAAATTAGCACCTTGTTCCCTATTGATTTTCTATGGACATAACAAAAAAGATGTGATCGTGGACAGTCAAAAGCCCATAACCTTCTTAAAAATTAAGAGAACTGAATGAAATTTTCAGTTGTTGTAGATTGAAGCATTCTGAAACAAATATAAAATAATCTTACTTGGATGACCTGAAATTAAAGCATATAATTAGTTAGTTACCCAATTGTAGCTAATTTCAAACTTCAATCACTAGATCTAAACATCTATCCATTTCTTAATAAATGATTAACATTTTTAAATAGCCCAAGTGTCCAAATAATATTCACAAATAATTCACAATAAAACATGATTTTTAAATCTCATTTACATCAATTTATAGGCCAAATGGAAGGAATTTAGTGTTCATTTGCTGTAAATTAAAGTCAATTTAAATCGGCTTTCTAGTGGGTTCCTGTGAACTCGCTGGTTTAGAACGTTCACATTGCGCTGGATTTGTGCCCTCAAGTGCCCAGAAAAATACTGCGGGATATAAAGAGCCCAAAATGAACTACTCGCTATAGAAAACTTTATATACAGGGTTATACACAAGCCCCATTTAATGTAAAAATAAGGTACATACCTTTAATTGTTTGCTTTATAAAACCCTGGGGCTGCGAGATGTTGCGGAGTGAGCGAGTGATTTTTAAACTACTATAAATATTATACAAGGCCATAAAAACTAATAATACCTTTTGCGACGGGGTCTTTCAGCGATTTTCCGTTAATGATTTACTAGGCTGAACATTTTCGATTGGAACAGCCTAGTAAAAATCGCGTTTTAAACCCGCCCCCTCTAAACAGCGCCAAAATCACACACACGGGGTAGGGCAGATGCTCAGCCACGATTCAGGTAGGTTTTGTAACATACCTAGTTGTAGAGCAGTGGGATCTAGAGGTGCAAGTAGAGTTCCATGAAAGTTACATCACAGGGTGCTGAAGAAGGCTTTTGGTACATTGGCTTTCATCAATCAGGGCACTGAGTATAGAAGGTGGGATGTTATGCTGCAGTTGTACAAAAGGTTGGTGAGACCACATTTGGAGTATTGTGTTGAGTTCTGGTGACCCCACCATGGGAAAGATGTTGTTAAGCTGGAAAGAGCGCAGAGAAGATTTACGAGGACTTTGCCAGGATTTGAGCACCAGAGCAACAGAGGTTGGGTTGGCTACAACTTTATTCCTTGGAGCATGGCAGGATGAGGGGTGGTCTTTAGGAGCTGTATAAGATCATGAGGTGAATAAATGGGGCAGATGTCTGTGTTGGTTATCTTTGGTTTTGAGGTTGAGAAGAAGTTTCTTCCCAGAGGCCATTAGGACTGTAAACTCCTATCTCACCAGGGACTAACTTTACTGTACCACTCTATTGTTTTTTTTTTAAATTGCTGTTTTTTCCCTTTTTCATTCTGCCCACAATATTTAATATGAAAAAGAAAATGTGATTCTGTTACATTCTGTTTGTAGTTTGTTTGGGTGTTTGTTTGTTTGTCTTTTTGCACAAAGTCCACGAGCATTGCCACTTTTCATTTCACTGCACATCTTACGTGTATGTGACGAATAAACTTGACTTGACTTGACTCATTAAGACATGTGTAGCAATAGACAATTGACAACAGACAATGGTGTAGGTGTAGGCCATTCGGCCCTTTGAGCCAGCACCACCATTCAATGTGATCATGGCTGATCATCCCCAATCAGTACCCCTTTCCTGCCTTCTCCCCATACCCCCTGACTCCGCAATTTTTAAGAGCCCTATCTAGCTCTCTCTTGAAAGCATCCAGAGACCTGCCTCCACCGCCCTCTGAGGCAGAGAATTCCACAGACTCACCACTCTCTGTGAGAAAAAGTGTTTCCTCGTCTCCATTCTAAATGGCTTACTCCTTATTCTTAAACTGTGGCCCCTGGTTCTGGACTCCCCCAACATCGGGAACATGTTTCCTGCCTCTAGCGTGTCCAAGCCCTTAACAATCTTGTATGTTTCAATAAGATCCCCTCTCATCCTTCTAAACTCCAGAGTGTACAAGCCCAGCTGCTCCATTCTCTCAGCATATGACAGTCCCGCCATCCCGGGAATTAACCTTATAAACCTATGCTGCACTATACTAACCAGGACAGCGCAGAGGATCATTGGCTGCCCTCTCCCCTCCCTGATGGACATCTACACCTCCCGCTGCCTTAGCAGGGCAAAGAAGATCATCAAAGACAGCTCCCATCCTGCGTTTGGACTGTTCGACCTGCTGCCCTCTGGAAGGCGCTATAGGTGCATCAAATCCAGGACAAACAGACTCAGGAATAGTTGCTTTCCGAGAATTATAACTACTATAAATTCAAATTCACACATGCACTGACTACACCGCCCAACACGGACTTCCATCTGTATATATGTATATATGTATGTAGCGCCGCAGAATTTGTGCACCTATTCCCCCCCCCCCCCCCCCCCCCATCGCCCTTCTGTTTTTTGTTTTTTCTGTTTCTTGTTTTTTGTGCTAAATTGTATGTATGCACTGAGTACGAGCAGCTTTCAGTTTCACTGTACATGTATAGTGACAATAAATGGCATATCTATATCTATATCTATATCTATATCTCAATAGCAAAAATGTCCTTCCTCAAATTAGGGGACCAACACTGCACACAATACTCCAGGTGTGGTCTCCCAGGTGTGACGTGCAAGCATATGTGAGATTCACCCATCCATCTCTTTTTCATTTCTCTTTGGATTATGTCAGAATCAAACAGCATGGAAACAGGGTCTTCGTCCCAAGTTGTCCATGCCGACAATGCTAGCCCAAGGTAGTCCCACCTGACCCATACCTTTCTACACTATTCCTACCCGTGCACCTATCCAAATGTATTTTTACCTTTTGTTATCCTGCCTGCAGCAACTACATGCTCAAGCTTATTCCATATATCTACCAAACTTTGTGTGAAAAAGTTGCCCCACATGCTCCTGTTAAATCTTATCCCTCATGCCTTAAGCCAATGCCCTCTAGTTCTTGATTCCCTTTCCCTAGAAAAAGGATCTGTGATTTCATCCCATCAAGGTTTCAAGGCCAGTTTATTGTCACATGTGCCAGTGAAATTCGAATTACCATACAGCCATACTAAAAAAAGCAAAAAGACACACAACTACACGAAAGTTAATATAAACATCCACCACAGCAGATTCCCCACATTCCTCACTGTGATTGTAGATTGGTTATTTCCTACTAACCAATTGTAGTGCTTGTTAGTAGTTGCTCCGCCTAATATGCAATTTATATTACCAAGAGCTTGCTTACGTAATTCAGTCTGAGTAGCTTTTAGGTACTGTAATGTTCTGCAGACCAATACTGTAAGTGGGCTTTAATAAATCTGTGTTGTATTTTGATGTGTGTACGACTCCACTCATTAAAGTGATGGAAAGCAATAAAGTCCAAACTTCTTCCTCTTTATTCTCTCGCGGTCGGGGCAGTCGGACCATCCACAGTCGGGGCGATCAAAGATCCGTGTCGGGGCGATCGAAACTCCTGTGGCTTGGAGCTCCCGAGGTTGGTCTCTAACCAGAGCTCCTTGATGTTAAGTCCACAGGCTCCCGAAGTCGGGATCCAGCAGAGGCCGCCAGCTCCTCGATGTTAGGCTGCAGTGTGGACGGAGATACGATACGGAAATAAATCGCATCTCCATCGAGGTAAGAGATTTAAATAAGTTTCCCCCCAAACCCCCACATAAAACAAGTTAAAGAACACTAAAAACATACATTTAACACATAGTATCAAACAACAAAGAAGGGACAGACAGACAGTTGGCGAGGCAGCTATTGCTGGCGCCACCTAGTGGTTATTATCTATTTCCCTCATGATTTTATACACCTCCTCACCGTCCCAGCCTGCCTAACCTGGAAATCCTGGCAACATCCTTGTAAATCTTTGCACTCTTCCCAGCATAATGTCATGTTTCCAGTGACATTAAGCCATTGGAAAGCTATTCCAATAACATTGGATAGCAATGCTATTGATTGCTATAGCATTGAATTCTCCTTGGTCTACTTGAAGGAGTGAGGCCAACATGCCTGTTTCTGTGCTGTACGCCAATAACTCTTACACTTCATCTGGTACCTTGTTCCACATCCCCAAGTCTGTGGCAAACCCCTTCCCATTAGATCCCCTTTAAACTTTTCCTCTTATCTTAAGCTTAAGGCGGGGCTCATGTTGTTGATCTCCCCGTGGTGAGCCCTGTCAACTGACCTCTGTCAGGCGAACGACAACAATCAGAGACAGCAGCAGGAATAATGCAACCTCAGTCGCCGCAGCTTGCAGCACAAATGCAACGTCAGTCACCATGGCTTGGCGCCATCCCGAGGCATGCGCCCTTTTTAGGCAGGGCACCTACGGATGTCGAACCGGATGGCATCACCCTGCTGCAGCTGAATGCGCAAGGCCTAACTGGCTACAGCGCCTGGAGGGCGTTACATAACTTCTGCTGCCTCAAACGCAAGAAGAGGAAGCTAAGGGTGGCACGGTGGAACAGCGGTAGAGTTGCTGCCTTACAGCGCTTGCAGCATCAGAGACCCAGCTGCAGGCTCTGTCTGTACGGAGTTTGTACATTCTCCCAGTGATCGCGTGGGTTTTCTCCGAAATCTTTGGCTTTCTCACACACTCCAAAGACGTACAGGTTTGTAGGTTAATTGGCTTGGTGTAGGTGTAAATTGCCCCTAGTGTGTGTAGGATAGTGTAAATGTGCAGGGATCGCTGGCCGTTGTGGACTCGGTGGGACGAAGGGCCTGTTTCTGCGCTATATCGCTAAACTAAACTATATTTTTACTCTAGTTTCTAGAGTCTAGTTTCAGACTCACCTAGTTTGGAAAGAAGATTGTGACCATCCATCCTTCTATTTTTAAAACTTCTGAGGTCTTCCCCCACTCTTTTGTTCCAAGGAACACGGTCCCAGCCATGGTTCAATGAACATGGTCCCAGCCTATCCAGCAGTTCCTTTTAGCTCAAGCTCTCCAATACCTGCTTGCATCCTGTCAGGTTTTCTGCATCCTGTCAGGTTTAATCACATTATTCCCATTGTACAGCTACCTGAACAGAATTCAGTAGTCCAGGTATGGTCTCACCGCCATCCCATACAATTGTAACATGATGTCCCCTCAAGGCCGTCTGATGAAGGCAAGTTGCCATGCGCTGCCTTCACCACAGTCATGGAGTGCAGAATACTGGGCTTAGTTTTAAGCAGAACCAGTTGACTAAAAATGATTAACATTTAATTATTTAAGGTTTGGACTGCTACAGGCCAAACGCGGGCAGGGGGGACTAGTGTAGCTGGGACATGTTGGCTGGTGTGGGCAAGTTGGACCGAAGGGCCTGTTTCCACGCTGTATCACCCTATGACTATGACGCTAAGCAGGTTCTTGGATAAATTGATGGCTTCTTTTGTCACTTTTTAACCTTCTTTGCTTTTTATATTACCATTCAGTCATGCTCAGAGATGACTACAATTGAGTGATGCAACACGGTGGATGGCGTGGTGGCACAGCAGTAGAGTTGCTGCCTTACAGCGGCAGTAGACCCGGGTTCGATCCTGACCTCGGGTGCTGTCTGCATGGAGTTTGTACGTTCTCCCCGTGACCTGTGGGTTTTCTCCCAGATCTTCGGCTTCCTCCCACACTCCAAAGACACACAGGTTTGTTGGTTAATTGGCTTGGTATAAGTGTAAATTGTCCCTAGTGTGTGTAGGATAGTGTTAATGTAAGGGGATCATTGGTCGGTGTGGACTTGGTGGGCCGAAGGGCCTATTCCTGTGTTTTTTCTCTAAACTAAACAAAACACAACCTTATGGCCCTGTCCCATGGTACGAGTTAATTCCAAGAGCTCTCCCGAGTTTGCCCTGATTCGAACTCGGAGATTTACGGGAATGGCCGCTCGTTGGTACTCGGGGCTCTCGTGGACATTTTTCAACATGTTGAAAATTCTTCCCGAGTCTTCCTGAGCTTACCTGCCGTTAGCGAGTCTTCCCGAGTACCTGCCGTTAGTGTTACGAGCCGCTAAGAGACGTCCCCGAGCTCCGACGTACCCGCTATGTTCATTCTCCATGCTTACCACGAGTTTGATTTTTTTAAAACTCGGGAGAGCTCTTGGAATGAACTCGTACCATGTGACAGGGCTATTATATTCAGAATGTTTCAACTGGGCTTGAAGAATGTTGATAGATATATATATATATTTCAAAATATAGCTGAACCTGTGATCACCAAATTTCATTTTGGTGAAATCAATGTTACAACAATTGCTAATCAACGGCCAAGCGTGTCTTTTTATTGTGAGACATAATCAAGCAGTGAACAAAACTAAAACAAAAATGTGCGAATAGTAGGAAAGTCTCTCTTCAGGATGTTGGTCCTGTGGCCTCCAAAGAACAAAATGGAGTGCTTGGAAGTTAAGCATTTCTTATGGTAAAATAAATAGTTTTATTATCAACATAATACTTTACGGAGCCTCAAATCAGGAACAAATCGATTTGTGCAGCTTGAAATCGTCAATCAATATAGTCAAAATCTTCTGGAATTCCAAAAGTCTTATCAATTTGTTTATTTTCAAATCCAAACTTTTTCTTAGCCCAGGATTTCACAGTAAAGACGTTATCTAAAAGAATAAATAAAAAATAAAATTAACATGAAAGTTCAGCCATGATGCCAGCACGACATATGAAATAGGTAATAAACATCTGATGTGTAGGAAGGAACTGCAGATGCTGGTTTAGGCACATAAAGCAGGAGTAACTCAACGGGTCAGTATCTCTGGAGAAAAGGAGTAGGAGATGTTTTGGGTCGAGACGGAGAATCGGGGGAAAGGGAAATGATAGATATACATAATGTAGAGAGATATAAAACAATGAATAAAAGATATGCAAAAAGTAACGATGATAAAGGAAACAGGCCATTGTTAGCTGTGGGCTAGTTGAAAACAAGTTACAGACAATGAGACACAACAAGATGACTTTGAAGCTGATACGACTTGGGAGGGGAGAGATGGTGCGAGTGGGGAATGCCAGGGTTACTTGAAGTTAGAGAAATCTGTAAACATCTGATGATCTTTCTGTAGAATAGAAATTATTTATAACATACCTGTCCATCTATTGGCAGCATCTCTTGCAATTTTATTTAACTTCCCTATAGAAAGACAAGAGAAAACATTCAGAATAATTACAACAGGACTTGTACTGTGCAAGTTAATTGTTCCTAACTAAGGAATATGAAGGTTAATACTCGACAAGTTTACTAACGTAACAGAACGTGCCAAGCAAGCACATAGTGATAAGAATATTTGCAGAATTCAGGATGACTGGAGATCTATCGCTATTGCTAATTTGGTCCATGTCTGGTTTTGCTATTGCTGACCCAATCCGTAATCCATGTCAGGTTTCCACTATGCTATGTTGTGGAATGTGAGCAACCCGACATGGATTAAGGATTGGGTCAGCAATAGCAAAACCAGACATGGATCAAATCAGCAATAATGATTGATCTACAATGACTACAATGCTTTATTGTACAGAAGCATGGGACAAGCAGTGCAATTCCAAGGCACATTGGGAATACCAATAGAAAAATATGTGGTAACATTTTGAAAGAGTAGATGTGCAAAGACTCTTGGCTATCCATATACATTATTCAAAGGAGTCAGGGTAAGTCGGAAGCTAGAAAAAAATAGAACAATTACCTTCATAAAACAATGAGATTTGGTTGGAATTACAAATTATTGATTAGGTCTCAGCTGAAGGTAATTCTAGCTACAACATGTTGGGATAAATGCAGTAGAATGGATATAGACATACTAGAGTTTACGTAGGGATGAGGAACTTCAGTAACAAGAAGAAGCTGATGTATGGTTGTTAGATATAGCAATAGATACAAGCCTTTCGGCCCACCAAGTCCATGCCAGCCATCGATCACTCATTCATACTAATTCTACGTTATCCCACTTTACAGGAGCCAATTATCCTACATATCTGCACATCTTTGGGATGAGGGAGGAAACAGAGCACCCGGAGGAAACCCATACAGTCGCAGCGAGACCATGCAAGCTCCACAAAGACAGAACTGGGTTCACTACAGGTGCTGTCTATACGATGTTTGTACGTTCTCCCTGTGACAGCGTGCATTTTCTTTGAGATCTTTGGTTTCTCCAACACTGGTCGGTGCGGATTAGGTGGGCTGAAGGGCCTGACTATCTCTAAACTAAACTGAGTGCAGTCTCTTGTCTCTCTATTCAAACTAACAGGGCAGGGAGATGGGAACCATTGCAAGGAGACACGGGGGGGATAAAAGGAGGACAGAAGCAAAAAGTAAAACGGAGATAAGAAAATCAAACCTGAAAGCTTTGTGCCTTAATGCGAGGAGCATTCGTAATAAGGTGGATGAATTGAATGCGCAGCTAGTAGTTAAGAGATATGATATAGTTGGAATTACAGAGACTTGGCTCCAGGGTGACCAAGGCTGGGAGTTAAACATGCAGGGGTATTCAATATTCAGGAATGATAGACAGAAAGGAAGAGGAGGTTGTGTGGCATTGCTGGTTAAAGAGGAGATTAATGCAATAGCAAGGAGAGACATTAGCTTGGATGCTGCAGAATCAGTATGGGTAGAACTGTGAAATAGCCAAAGGTTGAAAATGCTTGTTGGAGTTGTCTACAGACCACCAAACAGCAGTAGGGAGGTTGGGGATAGCATCAAGCAGGAAATTAGGGATGTGTGTGGCAAAGGTACAGCAGTTATCATGGATGCCTTTAATCTAGATTGGGCCAACCAAACTGGTAACAGCACTGAGGAGGAGGATTTCCTGGAATATACACAGAATGGTTTTTTAAACCAAAATGTAGAGGAGCTGACTAGAGAGCAGGCCATCCTAGACTGGGTATTGTGTAATGAGGAAGGATCAATTAGTGATCTTGTTGTGCAAAGCCCATTGACCATAATATGGTGGAATTCTGCATTAAGATGGAGAGTGACACGGTTAATTCAGATACTAGGGTCCTGAACTTAAAGAAAGGAGGCTTTGACGCTTCTTTAGATATGTAAAATGGAAAAGATTAGTGAAGACAAATGTAGGCCCCTTACAGTCAGAAACAGGTGAATTTATAATGAGGAACAAATAAATGGCAGAATAGTTAAATTAATACTTTGGTTCTGTCTTCACTAAGGAAGACACAAACAATCTCCCATAAATACAAGGGGACTGAGGATTTAGTGGGAGGGAGGAGGGAACTGAAGGGAATCCACATTAGTCAGGAAATTGTGTAGGGTAAATTGTTGGGATAGAAGGCAGATAAATCCCCAGGGCCTGATGGTCTGCATTCCAGAGTACTCAAGAAGGTGACCCTAGAAATTGTGGATGCACTGGTGATCATTTTTCAATGTTCTATCGATTCTGGATCAGTTCCTGTGGACTGGAGGGTAGCTAATGTAACCCCACTTTTTTTCAGAAAGGAGGGAGAGAGAAACCAGGAAATTATAGACCAGTTAGCCTTACATTGGTAGTGGGGAAGATGTTTGAGTCGATTATTAATGATGTTATAGCAGCACATTTGGAAAGCAGTGACGGGATCGGTCAAAGTCAGCATGGATTTATGAAGGGGAAATCATGCTTGACTAATCTTTTGGAAGTTTTGAGGATGTAAAAAGTAGAATGGATAAGGGAGAGCCAGTGGATGTGGTGTATCTGGACTTTCAAAAAGCCTTTGACAAAATTAGACGAGATTAGTGTGCAAAATTAGAGCACATGGTATTGGGGTTAGGGTATTGACATGGATGGAGAACTGGTTGGCAGACAGGAAGCTAAGCGTAGGGAATTAATGGATCCTTTTCAGAATGGCAGGCAGTGACTAGTGGGGTGACCCAAGGCTCGGTGCTGGGACCCCAGTTATATTAACGATTTAGACGAAGGAATTAAATTAACATTAGCAAAATTTGCTGATGACACAAAGCTGGGCGGCAGTGTGAGCTGCGAGGAGGATGCTATGAGGCTACAGGGTAACTTGGATAGGATGGGTGAGTGGGCAGATGCATGCCAGATGCAGTATAATGGTGATAAATGTGAGGTTATCCACTTTGGTGGCAAGAACAGGAAGGCATATTATTATCTGAATGGTGTCCGATTAGGAAAAGGGGAGGTGCAATGATAGACCTGGGTGTGCTTGTACATCAGTCACTGAAAGTAAGCATACAGGTACAGCAGGCAGTGAAGATAGCTAATGGCATGTTGGCCTTCATTGTGAGAGGATTTGAGTTTAGGAGCAAGGAGGTCATACTGCGGTTGTACAGGGCCCTGGTGGGATCGCACCTGTGTGCAATTTTGGTCTTCTAATTTGAGGAAGGACATTATTGCTATTGAGAGAATGCAGCGTAGGTTCACCAGTTTAATTCCCAGGATGGCGGGACTGGCATATGATGAAACAATGGGTTGACTGGGCTTGTATTCACTGAAATATAGAAGAATGAGAGGGAATCTTATAGAAACATGTGAAATTATTAAGGGATTGGACAGGCTAGATGCAGGAAAAATGTTCCCCATGTTGGGGGAGTCCAGAACCAGGGGTCACAGTTTAAGAATAAGGGGTGGGCCATTTAGGACTGAGATGAGGAAAAACGTTTTCACCCAGAGAGTTGTGAATCTGTGAAATTCTCTGCCACAGAAGGCAGTGGAGGACAATTCACTGGATGTTTTTAAGGGAGAGTTAGATTTAGCTCTTAGGGCTAAAGGAATAAAGGGATATGGGGAAAAAGCAGGAATGGGGTACTAATTTTGGATGATCAGCCATGATCGTATTGAATGGCGGTGCTGGCTCGAATGGGCAAATGGTCCACTCCTGAACCTATTTTTCAATGTTTCTATCTCTGTTGATTACTGTTGCCTGGTTGAAATTTGGCAAACTCATGACAAACTGCACGTATGGGATGCCTGTGATGCTGACAAGCATGGAATAGGTCCTCACGAAAATTGAATTATATGACAGGACTCTTCCGCAAGTACAGAATCTGAATAACCTTTCAAAATGCTGTAGTGTGCAGCAAATTGTATATGTGACACAGATCAATGGCTGCAGCATTCCTGACCTAAGGTGAAGAAAATCAATACAAAATGCTGGGGTAACTCAGCGGGGCAGACAGCATCTTTAGCAGAAGGAATGGGTGTCCTTCTCGCCAGAGGTGCTGTCTGTCCCGCTTAGTCACTCCAGCATTTTGTGCCTATCTTCGGTGTAGATCAGTATCTGCAGTTCTTTCCTATATACTAAAGGCCTGTCCCACTTGGCCATCATTTGCGCGCCATTTACACAACCTTATTTGGCCCTTCGAGCCAGCATCGCCATTCAATGTGATCATGGCTGATCATCCCCAATCAGTACCCCGTTCCTGCCTTCTCCTCATATCCCTGACTCCGCTATCTTTAAGAGCCCTATCTAGCTCTCTCTTGAACGCATCTAGAGAACCGGCCTCCACCGTCCTCTGAGGCAGAGAATTGCACAGACTCACCACTCTGTGAGAAAGTGTTTCCTCGTCTCCATTCTAAATGGCTTACTCCTTATTCTTGAACTGTGGCCCCTGGTTCTGGACTTCCCCCAACATCGGGAACATGTTTCCTGCCTCTAGTATGTCCAAGCCCTGAACAATCTTATATGTTTCAATGAGATACCCTCTCATCCTCCTAAACTCCAGAGTGTACAAGCCCAGCTGCTCCATTCTCTCAGCATATGACAGTCCCGCCATCCCGGGAATTAACCTTGTAAACAGCATGATGACGCGTGATTTGCACGCGATGTCGCGCGTAACGACATGTTGACCTATTTTACATATGACGTGTAAATGAGGTGCAAATTACGACCAAGTGGGACATGCCCTTAAGGGTAGGAAGATGTGACTAACCATGAGTTTCATGTTCACAGTTCAGTGCTGCATTGATGCCTGTAAGCCCTCCTGTAAAATGTCTGCAGAACAGCCCTGATCTCAGAGATGCCTTAGAACACCTGAAACTGCTTTGAGAGGTTTTCTCTGAAAACTCTCTGATGATGTGGTTTTGTATGTGTGCATGTGTGTGGTAAAGTTGCTGCCTTAAGGCCCTGTCCCACTTTCCCGAGTTATTCACATATTCTCCTGAGTTATTCACAAATTCTCCCGAGTTTTCAAACTCGCAGAATGTTCGTTACAAATCCGTTGGAGGCCGTGAATATATCGTAGCGGCTCTTTATGCACGCCGTAGGTATTCGTGGCTATTTTGTTACTCGTGGACATTTTTCATAATGCTGAAAAAACGTCCCGACTTACCTGATGTCCTGAGTGCCTACGGCTGGCATAACGAACCACTACGAGTCTAAGCCTTTCGCACCATGACATTGCCAGTCAATGTTGGGAAAGTTGAAATCCCCATCAACAATCTTATTAGACCTGCAATCTCCTGGCACATTTGATCTTCTAATTCCCGTGGACTATTTGGGGGTTTGTAGTACCCCCCCAACAAGGTGATCATCCTTTTCTTGTTCCTCAGCTCCACCCATACAGGCTCGCTAGACAAACCGTCCCTAATGTCACCTCTCACCACTGATGTGACATCCTCATTAACCAATAATGCAACCCCTCCTCCTCTTTTACCCTCACCCCTGGCTCTCTCCTCCCTTGACTACAACATCCCAGCCGCCTGTACCTATCCATGCCCTATGTTCATCTACCATACCCATCAGCTCTTTCTTTACTTGGTCCCTGACTTTCTCCTGCCTATTCCATACTTTTTTTCTCATCACCTTCCAGACCAACTTCTAACCTCTCACCTGCCTTTGTCCTGCAAGCAATCCCACCCCTGCCAATTTAATGTAAATGTCATTAGCTGTATGTCTCACGAGATTCGGATCAGTTTTTTCTCATATACATAAGCGTGCTTTGAAATTCCTTATCCATGTTAAGTTCACAGAGTAAATAATATACTTTAAGAGAATATCAAACATGCTTGAGTCCAGTTGAGTTTTGCAGTAACTTTGATTTGGCCTGAAAACATGACATTGGTTTTCAATCACATTGTAATAATTAGAGACAGCACAATATTACCCAGTTTCAAGGCATATGTCCTTATAATTGTAATAAAATAAATGGCTCCTACTCTCATTGATGTGTAAAAACACACTGTAATAACATTTACGTTACAATGTTAAGATATATGAGCAGCAGCGAACCAGTTGCACCATATCATATTAACAGTTACTCAACCAAATGGATCAAATTACTCACTGATTTCTTCTACAACTTCTGGATCACATTCTTGGTATTTTTCCACCTCTGCTTTCAATTGAATCTTTTCTTTTCGAAGTTCTTCCAATTCTTTTGTCAACTTTGCACGGTTTTCCTGTTGATAAAGTTCAACATTAAATGATATTGAGTTTAGTTTACTTTAGAGATACAGCGAGGAAGCAGGCCCTTCGGCCCTTCGTGTCTGCGCCGACCTGCGAACATCCCATGTGCTAGCAATATCACACACACATTTTAGGGACAATTTACAATTATACCAAGCCAATTAGCCTACAAACCTGTACGCCTTTGGTTGTGGGAGGAAACCAGAGCACCCAGAGAAAACCCACGTGGTCATGGGGAGAACATACAAACCCCGTACGGACAGCACCCATGGTCCGGATCAAACCCAGGTCCCTGGCGCAATAAGGCAGCAACTCTACCGCTACACCTCCAATCAGATTTAGTTTGACTGTACCAGTATTACTAGATTGAAGAATGGCTTTTTCCCAAGCTAAAAGAATCTTCAATAAACCTCTCATATGTTAAGGATACATTTCCAATCTCCCTCTATGAAGCCATTGTACATTTTTTATGTGCACTTTTTTCTGCAGCTATAACACTATATTTGGCATTCGCCTAGTTCTGCTTTCCCTCCCCCTCCCCTCAACAGAATAAGGCTATTCCCCAGGTCCTTAGCTTTCACCCCATCAGTCTCCGCATCTAACATATCATCCCGACATTTCTGCTGCTGTCAGCGTGATCCCACCACCAGTCACATCTTTCCATCCCCACCTCAAAGGGGTGGACGAGCAGACAAAAGTTGTGCACATTGGCACAAATGACATACTGTAGGTATGAAAAAGGATGAGGTTCTGCAAAGAGAATATAGGGAGTCAGGCAGAAGATTAGCTTCCTGAAGTCAATCACCATCTTCTTTGTATTTGCAGACATTGAAAGAAAGGTTTAGGACGGAACAGCAGATGCTGGACTAAACCAAAGATGGACATAAAAAGCTGGGGTAACTCAGCGGGTCAGACAGCATCTCTGGCAAAAAAGAATAGGTGATGTTTTGTGTTGCGACACTTCTTCAGACTCTGAGTCAGCGGAAAGGGGAACGAGAGATATAGACAGTGTTGTAGAGAGATATAGAACAAATGAATGAAAGATAAGCAAAAAAGTAACGATGATAAAGGGAACAGGCCATTGCGAGCTGTGGGCTAGTTGAAAACGAGTTATAGACAATGCGCAGTGAAACAAGTACAACGACTTAGATGGGAGAAGGACGGAGAGAGAGGAGATGCAAGGGTTATTTGAAGTTCGAGAAATCAATATTCATGCTGTTGTCTCAAAACCAGATCAGGGGTCGGGATGTCCTGGACTTTGGTTAGGCCACATTTGGAATATAGCGTGCCGTTCTGGTCACCACAATACAAGAAGGATGTGGAGACTTCAGAGATGGTGCAGATTACACGGTGCATTGTCGGCTAAAGAACCTGTTCTTGAGCTCTATGTTCTACATGTCAATAATAAGCCTAAACCTAAGCCTAATGCGACTAAGGATGCCATAAAGCATCCTTGTTAAGTAGGATTAAGGAGAATCCCAAAACATTTTATATGTATACTTAAAGTAAGAGGGTAACGAGGGAAATTATAGGTCCACTCATGTACAAATGAATAAATCTCTGCCTGGAGCCAGAGAAGATGGGCAAGGTCCTAGTATTTAACATCTGGATGGTGTCAAGTTGGGAAAATGGGAAGTACAACGGGATCTGGGGGTCCTTGTTCATCAGTCACTGAAAGTAAGCATGCAGGTACAGCAAGCAGTGAAGAAAGCAAATGGCATGTTGGCCTTCATAACAAGAGGAGTTGAGTATAGGAGCAAAGAGGTCCTCCTGCAGTTGTACAGGGGCCTAGTGAGACCACACCTGGAGTATTGTGTACAGCTTTGGTCTCCAAATTTGAGGAAGGACATTCGTGCTATTGAGGGAGTGCAGTGTAGGTTCAAGAGGTTAATTCCCGGGATGGCGGGACTTTCATATGTTGATAGAATGGAGGGGCTTGGCTTGTATACTCTAGAATTTAGAAGAATGAGAGAGGATCTTATTGAAACATATAAGATTATTAAGGATTTGGACATCCTAGAAGCAGGAAACATGTTCCGATGTTGGAAGAGTCCAGAACCAGGGGCCACAGTTTAAGAATAAGGGGTAAGCCATTTGGAATGGAGATGAGGAAAACCTTTTTCACACAGAGAGTTGTGAATCTGTGGAATTCTCTGCCTCAGGAGGCAGTGCAGGCTAATTCTTTGGAGGCTTTCAAGAGAGAGTTGGATACAGCTCTTAAAGATAGTGGAGTCAAGGGATATGGGAAGAAGGCAGGAAAGGGGTACTGATTGTGAATGATCAGCCATGATCACAGTGAATGGCGGTGCTGGCTTGAAGGGCCGAATGGCCTACTCCTGCACCTATTGTCTATTGTCTATTATCAGTATTCACCGAGGGGGAGGTGATTGATGATGGCATGATCAGGGAACGATGCATTTCCATTTGAACAAGGTGTTAGGTCTCTTGAAAGACATGATGGTGGAGAAGTCCCTGGGGCTCAATGGAACCTATCCTAGCATACTCAACAAGGGAACAGACTGTTCGTGCCTTGGGCGAGATCTTAGGTACCCTCTTGAGGCAAAGCACGTTGTCAGCAAAATGGAGATGACCATTTGTACATGCCTGTGTACAAGAAGGGTACAGGATGTCCCAGGTAATTATTGGCTAGTGAGCCTTACATCTGTGCGTGAGCAATTATTAGAAAAGATTCTTTGGGATAGGATTTGGAGAAGCATGGAATATTATGGAAAAGCAGCTAAGCCTTGTATAGGGCATGTCATGTGTCAACGTTTTTTGAGGGAGTGATGTAGATTGCTGATGAGGGTAATGTGGATGTTGTCTGGACCTAAGACAGACATTTGACAACCTCCTTATGTTTCTCTTTAGAAAACTTAAATTAAATGGCATTAAATCTTGGTCGGCATAGGCAAGTATATAAGGAGCAGAATTAGGCCATTTGGTCCATCAAATTTACTCCACCATTCAATCATGGCTGATCTATCTCTCCCTCCTAACCCCATTTTCCTGCCTTCTCCCCATAACCCGACACCCGAACTAATCTGGAATCTATCTATCTCTGCCTTAAAAATATCTATTGACTTGGCTTCCACAGCCTTCTGTGGCAAAGATTTCCACAGATTCGCCATCCTCTGACTAAAGAACTTCCTCCTCATCTCCTTCCTAAAAGAACGCCCTTTAATTCTGGGGTTATGACCTCTAGTCCTAGACTCTCCCACTAGTGGAAACATCTTCTCCACATCCACTCTATCCAGGCCTTTCACTAAGTAGGACCAAAGGGCCTGTTTCTGTGCTGTGTGTACTGTATGACTCTATTTGTGAGACATAATGTTCCTCCTACACTACACCTATGCTGAC
This sequence comes from Leucoraja erinaceus, assembly GCF_028641065.1. Taxonomy (NCBI): domain Eukaryota; kingdom Metazoa; phylum Chordata; class Chondrichthyes; order Rajiformes; family Rajidae; genus Leucoraja; species Leucoraja erinaceus. Next base: position 139,079,755 of record NC_073377.1, on the reverse strand, counting down.
CCCTCGGCAGTCTCTGCCTTTCCAAGTGAATATAAATCCTGTCCTTTAGAATATTCTCCAACTCCTGCCCTGCAATTATGCAAGGCTTTTCCCTACTGCCCCGTTTATTCAAGGGATTACATCAGCTTTTTCATCTAGTCTCCGTGTGCCTCATCCGTGGCTAACATAGATATAAAAATGTCTGTCAGAACACCAGCAATCTCCTCCCTTGCTTCTCTTGTCATCTGGGATAGATTCTGGCTGGGCCTGGGGTTTTGTTTAGAGATTATACTTAGACTTAGTTCTGAGAGAGATTATAATTAGACTCCTCCCACACTGTTGAGTGCTTTGGGCAGCAAGCTCTCGCCATTCTGATCAGTTACGTGCAACGTCGAGAGAGACAGCGGGGAAATGGGCCCTTCGGCTCAACGCGTCCGCACCGACCAACGATCCCCTTACATTAAAGGGCCTGTCCCACTTGGACGTCAGTTGCGCGTCATTTACGCGACATCGTTTACGCGTCAGGACGCACGAGTTGTAATGAACGTGTGACGCGTGCATGGCGTGCATTACGCGAGCATGGTAGGCGGTGACGCGCGGTTCCCCAGAATTTTGGGATTCTCAAAGTCCTCGCGCGCCACCTGCGTGACAATTTGAAATTTTACCAAGCCAATTAACCTACAAACCTGCATGTCTTTGGAGTGTGGGAGGAAACCAGAGCACCTGGAGAAAACCCACTCAGGTCACGGGGAGAACGTACAAACTCTGTACATACAGCACCCATAGTCGGGACATTTATCCACCTTAATATGCTCAATTCCCATCGTTCTTCAGTACCAGCCTATACCTCCCTTAAAATGCTTAATTTCGGATGCAGATGTGCTCCACAGTATCAGCCTTCCCCTCCCAGAAATCACCATCCTTCAACTTCGTGTCTCTGGTGAACAATGGGAAATACTCAATTAGGATCTCACTCATGTCCTCTGGCTCCACAGAGTTTACCCCTCTGGTCCACATGAGAAACATGGCAATACTGAAACAATTACTACCTTTTCCTCTGCAAGTTGGACATAGGTTTAAGGTGAAGGGGAAAAGATTTAATAGGAATCTTAGGGGTAACTTTTTCACACAAAGGGCGGTATAGAACAAGCTGCCAGAGATATTAGTAGAGGCAAGGGCTATCCCAACATTTAAACAGGTACATGGATAGGATAAGCTTTGAGGGATAAGGAACCAAAGTTCCTCTTTCCACACTGTATCACTCTGATTCTCTATGACTCTAAGCTAATCAGTGTTATGAAATACCATCCATTACATTTGTCAGTTAAATTCCTTTTAAGATGAAGTGTAGTGATATTAATACTAACATAGGAAATCCACAATTCCCGAGACCAAACAACAGTGTTTTGTACAAATAGTGCCAAACTAAATATTAGCATTTGTATCGATCACATTCTCCAAATTCCATTTTTGTCTTTGTAAACTGCAAATTTAATGCACAACTTCTTACCGTATTCTGACGTCCCACATTTACTTTCTCAATATTTTGGCATACACTTTGTTTCCTTTCGGTTGCTTCCCTGAGCTGGAAAAAAAAAGACTAGTCAGTACATTTATGAAGCATATTTAGATGCAAACATGGATTTTAAGATTGAAGAGCCTCAAATAAATAATAATCTTATTTACGCCGATACATAATACAATGACTATAATGATTTTATAAAGTACATTAAGGGAAAGAGGGCGACGAGAGAGAGTATAGGGTCCCTCAGAAACCAAACTGGTCATCTCTGTGCAGAGCTACAGGAGATGGGCATGATCCTCAATGAGTATTTCTCCTGTTTTTATGGTACAGAAAGACATGAGGGCTGGGCAACTTTGGACAGTCAATGGAAGTAGTTTGTGATGTGTCATGTCGGGACCCTTCTTCGGACTGATTTTAGTGAGAACGGGCAAAATAAAACTGGAAGTGAAAAATTATTTACTAACTTAACTGCTACTCAGTCCTCAAATTCTGCTGGACTATCTAACGGCACGGTGGCGCAGTGGTAGAGTTGCTGCGTTACAGCAACTGCATCGCTAGATCCTGGGTTCGATCCCGACTATGGGTGCTGTCTGTACGGAGTTTGTACTTTCTCCCCGTGATCGCGTGGCTTTTCTCTGAGATGTTCGGTTTCCTCCCACACTCAAAGATGTATAAGTTTGTAGGTTAATTGGCTAGGATTTGTATACTTGGCATAAGTGTAAATTGTCCATAGTGTGTGTAACCTTGTGTTAATGTGTGGGGGTTTGTTGGTCGGTGCAGACACGGTGGGCCGAAGGCCTGTTTCCGCACTGTATCTCTAAACCAAACTAAATCTCTGACATCCCTATCCCTTTCTTGATTTCTCTGCCTCCGCCACAGGGTACAGACTTTCAACTGACATCTAAAACAAACCTACCAATTCCCAGTTATCTTGATTACATTTCCTCCCACCCTGCCGCTTGCAAAGATGATATCCCCTACTCTCAATTCCTCTGCCTCCACTATGTCTGCTCCCAAGATGAAGCTTTCCATATGAGGACATCCAAGATATCCTCATTCATTAGTGCACATGGTTTCCGCACAGCTGTCATAGATGGATTCTCTTTTGACCCGGAGTTTTGCTCTCGCCTCTCCCTGTCCCTCTCTTCCCAGACGCATCAAGGTCAGAGTTCAACCTCCCAAAGTGTAACACCTCACACTTACTCGGGTTAAACTCCATCTGCCATTTCTCCGCTCATTTCTGCTGCCGATCTACATCCTGCTGTATCTTCTGTCAGCATCCTACCCTGTCTGCTACTCCTCCAACAAAGTTACTCACCAACCCCACCTACATTTACATCAATGAGCATTACGTCTATGAGCACTTATGTCTTGTACATTTGTGAGCAAGATTGTTGTTCTGGCACTATTCAATCAGATTTTTTCTCTTCCTCCTAAGCAATGACACTTCGTTACCTGTTTTTTGTCATAAAACAGTGGTATCATCAGCAAATTTAAAGACAGTATTGGAACTGCCTGGCTAACAGTCATAGGAAGAAAGAAAGTAGAGCAGGGGCCTGAGCAAACAACCCTGAGATGCGCTTGCGCTAATGGTTATCGAGGAGAAAGTGTTTTAGACAATTTGTACTAATTGTTTAGTTTAGAGATACAGCGATGAAACAGGCCGTCGGCCCATCATGTCCGCACCGAACCCCGCACACTAACACAACCCTATACGCACTAGGGACAATTTACATTTATAGCAACCAATAAAACCTACAAACCTGTAAGTTTTTGGAGTGTGGAGGGAACTGATATTGAAGAAAACTCACGCAGGTTACGTGGAGAACATGCATACTCCGTACGGACAGCACTCGTAGTCAGGATCGAACCAAGGTCTCTGGCGCTGTGAGGCAACAACTCTACCGCTGCGCCACAGGGCTGCCCTGATCTGTGGTTTGCCAATGAGGAAGTCAAAAACTCCTGGTGTAGAGGGATGAGTAGGGAGGCGTTCAGAGTGTCGCAACAAATTTGGAGGGGATGATGGCCTGGAATACCGAGCTGTAGTCGATAAATAACAACCTGACATACATGTTCTTATTGTCACTTCAGTGAGGAGAGCCAACACGATCATGTCCCCCATTGATATATTTTGACTGTAGGCAAATTGTAACAGGCCCAGGATCTTGCTAAGGTATTGAATACATTTTATTAGCTGAATATGTATACATAGAAGGAATTTGCCTTGGTGCTTTGCTCGCAAGTAATAACACGATATACAGTAGACAATTAAAAATAAACCATTTTAATTTAAAGATGTGAAGAATGAAATAAAATATCAGAGCACAAGGAGGCTACAGACTTTTGGTATTGAGTAGAGCTACTGCTCCTGGAAAAAAGCTGTTTTTATGTCTGGCTGTGGCGGCTTTGACAGTCCGGAGTCGCCTTCCAGAGGGAAGTGCTTCAAAGAGTTTGTGGCCAGGATGAGAGGGGTCAGAGATGATCTTACCTTCTCTCTTCCTGGCCCTTGCAGTGTAGTTTGTCAATGGGGGAAGGTTGCAGCCAACAAACCTTATCAGCTGATCGGACGATTCGCTGCAACCTCCAAATGTCGTGCTTGGTGGCTGATCCAAACCAGACCATGATGGAGAAGGTGAGGACAGACTCTATGATGGCCGTATAGAATTGGACCATCACAGCAGATTGTGTTTTCTCAGCTTCCGCAGGAAGTACATCCTCTGTTGTGCCTTTTTGATAATGGAGTCGATGATAGCCCCCCATTTAAGGTCCCTGGAGATGATGGTTCCAAGGAAATTAAAAAACTCCACAGATGTGACTGTGGCGTAGTTGATGGTGAGTGGGGTGAGGGGAGAGGGAGCTCTCCTAAAGTCTACAATCAATTCCATTGTTTTAAGAGCATTGAGCCCCAGGTTGTTGCTATGGCACCAGGACATCAGCTGTGACACTTCCTTCTGTAGGCAGATTCCTCCCCATCTTGGATCAGTCCAATCAGGGTTGTGTCGTCTGCAAGCTTGAGCAGAGGAATCTGTGGAGGTGCAGTTGTTGGTGTAGAGAGAGTAGAGGAGAGGAGAGAGTACGCATCCTTGCGGTGCTCCTATGCTGAGGGCCTGTGGGTCTGAGATGTGCTTTCCCAGCCTCACATGCTGCTTCCTGTCTGTCAGGAAGTTGATGAACCACAGACAGAGGGGTTCAGGCACAGTCAACTGGGAGAGTTTGGAATGTAGTAGCTCTGGCAAAATGGTGTTGAATGCAGAGCTAAAATCCACATTGGCGGTCTAGGTGCTGGAGGATGAAGTGCAGGCCTAGGTTGACTGCTTCACCCACTCATCTATTGGCCCGGTATGCAAATTGCAGCCAGTCCAGCAGGAGGTTTGTGATATTTTTCAGGTGGGCCAGCACAAGTCTTTCAAGGGTCTTCATGATTAGAGGTCAGTGTGACAGGCCTGTAGTCATTAAGACCAGTAATCCTTGGCATTTTGGGTACAGGAACAACAGTGGAGATTTTGAAGCAGAACTTGATATATAACCAATATCTCAAAGCACTCCATCACCACAGATATTAGTGCCCCTCGTTAGAAGTCACTGGGCATGTCACCTTGCTTTTTTGGGCACATGTATCATTGATGCACTTTCAAAGCAGGTGGGAACCTCGGTCCTTAGCAATGAAAGATTGAAGACGTGCGCAAGCATTGCAGCCTGTTGGTTCATGCAGGTAAAACAAACGTGGCCAGGTACACCATCATTGCTCAGACGCCTTGTGAGGGTTCACCCTCATGAAGCATCTTCTGAAGTTGGCCTTAATAATTAAGCTTACGGAGCCCGAGAAGGCACATTTCGAGCGAATGTAAAGCGCATTGAGTTCGTCCAGCAGAGATGCCTCTCTATCCCTCGAGCTGCCACTCTGCTTTGTCTTGTAGAAAGTGATGGCATGCAAGCCCTGCAACAGCTGACAAACATCTGCCTCAATCCTCCAGTTTAGGAGAATCAATGGAGATTTCATCAACATAGTCAGACACAAAAAAGAAGTAACTAGGCAAAGAATAGAACCCTACAGAGCCCAACGTGGCCATCCGTGTGTGAAGCTGTAGTAGATAAACGAGGTCCTCAATGATTATTTCTCTTCTATTTTTAGCATGAAGAACAACACAATTTGGGAAAGTTAATGGGGATGTTTTAGGGTAGTCTATAGTATAATAATTGACATATTAAAACATATGACAAACTAATTAGATACATAATCCTTGAAAGTGGCAACACAAAGTACATAGAGAGGTAAAGGCGGCATATGGTACGCTTGCCTTTATCGATCAGATCAGGGAGCATAAGTCAGAAGTCATTGAGTATTGCAAGTCCTGATGCAGCTTTGTAGGACTTTGGTTAGGCTGCATTGTATTATTGCATGCAGGTTTGGTCATCCCATTTTAGGACGGATATGGAAGCTTTGGAGAGGGTGCAGAGAAGTTTACCAGAATGATGCCTGGATTAGAAGTTATTAGCTCCAGGAAGAGGTTGGATGGACTTGAATTGATTTCGCTGGAACATCAGAGGTTATGGGGAGATTTGATAGAAGTATATTACATTATGAGAGGCATATAAATGCCCGATAACTATCAAGAAGTTAAGCAATGCTGAATGGATTGCAAATTGGCTCCATATAATGAATGAATAAGTTTATTGGCCAAGTATTCACATACAAGGAATTTGCCATGGTGCTCCACCCACAAGTTACAACAGTGACAGTTAGGAATGACACATAAATCATTAAACATTAATAATAAAACATTAACGATTAAACATGTGAATTACATAAAATACCAGAGCAAAAAGAGTCTCCAATCCGAGAAGCAACCTTCCACCATCACCCTCTGCTTCTCGGATTGGAGACCTGTGACTAGTGGTGTACCTCAGGGTTCGGTGCTGACCCCATTACTGTTTGTCATCTACATCAATGATTTGGATGAGAACATACAGGGCAAGATTAGCAAGTTTGCTGATGATACAAATGTGGGTGGCTTTGCTGATAGTGAAGATGGTTGTGAACGATTGCAGCAGGATCTGGATCGATTGGCAAGGTGGGCTGATGGAAATTAATACAAAGAAGTGTGAGGTGTTGCATTTTGGGCTGCCTAACAAGGGCAGGACCTACACAGTGAATGGTAGGCCTCTGGGGAGTGTTGTAGAGCAGAAGGATCACAGGTGAACTGTTCCGTGAAAGTGAGTCGCAGGTAGATAAGTTAGTAAAGAAGGCTTTTGGTCCATTGGCCTTCATCAGTCAGAGTATTGAGTATAGACATTGGAAGGACATGTTGCAGTTGTATAAGATGTTGGTGAGACCGCATTTAGAATATTGTGTTCAGTTCTGGGCACCATGTTATAGGAAAGATATTGTCAAGCTTGAAAGGTTTCAGAGTAGATTTATAAGGATATTGCCAGAACGAGGGTGTGAGCTATAGGGAGAGGTTGAGTGGGCTGGGACTCTATTCCTTTGCGTGTAGGAGAATGAGGGGTGATCTTATAGAGGTATATAAAATCATGAGAGGAATAGATTGGGTAGATGCACATAGCCTCTTGCCCAGAGTAGGGGAAATCGAGATTTAATAGGAATCTGAGGGGTAAATCTTTCACACAAAGTGTGGTGAGTGTATGGAACAAGCTGCTAGATTAGGTAGTTGAGGCTAGGACTATCCCAACATTTAAGAAATAGTTAGACATGTACATGAATAGGACAGGTTTGGAGGGATATGGGCCAAGTGCAGGCAGGTGGAACTAGTGTAGTTGGGACATGTTGGCCATTGTGGGTAAGTTGGGCCAAAGGGCTTGTTTCCACACTGCATCATTCTATCACTCTATAAGAATTACAGCAGGATGTTGATCAGCTGAGTAAGTAGGCCAGGGAATGACAAATAGAATTTAATTTAGGTAAGCGTGAAGCGTTGCATTTTTGAGAAATTGAACCAGTGTTGGACTTTGATACTGAGGAGTGTTCTAGCACGGAGAAACCTCGGAGTGCAAGTACATCATGTACAGAAAGCGGCGTAACAAGTAGACAGGGTGATGAGGAGGACATACTGGGTAATCTGGATATTGAGTGTAGATGTTGGCAGTATTATGTTGCAGTTGTTCAAGACGATGGCAAGGCTACAAGTGGAGTTTTGGTCACTCTGCGACAGGATAAAGTACAGAAAAGATTGACGAGCGTAATGCCAGGACTTGCTGGCCGGAGCTATTGAACGAGGTTGGGCAGGCAAGGACTTTATTCCTTGGAGCTTTGCAGACTGAACATAAGGCGATGTATATGTCATGAGAGATAGATGGAGTAAATGCACACACTGGATTTTTCCCAGGGTTGGGGGAAACAAGAACTAAAGGGCCTGTCCCACTTATGCCCGTCCCACTTAGGAAACCTGAACGGAAACCTCTGGAGACTTTGCTCCCCACCCAAGGTTTCCTTACGGTTCCCGGAGGTTTTTGACAGTCTCCCTACCTGCTTCCACTACCTGCAACCTCCGGCAACAACCTGCAACATGTCGCCTGTATGGTCGTGAGTAGTCACCCAAAGAGTCGTACCTTTTTCTGGGCGGCGCTTGATTTTCAACATGTTGAGAATTTTCGGCAACCTGCTGCGACTATGACGGGTGCCGGCAAGTCGCCGAAAACATCGTATAAGTGGGACAGGCCCTTAAAGGACATAGGTTTAAGGTAAGAAGGGAATTATTTAATAGGATCCTGACGGGCAACTTTTTCAGCCGAGGGCGTGGTTGTTGGGTATAATATCGCGATTTAATGGATATTTGGACAAGTACATGGATAATGAAGCTTTACAAAAATATGGGTCAAATGCTGGTAAAGAAGACGAATGTAGATGCTCTTCTTGGTATTCATGGATGACCTGTGCCTTTTCCAAGGGTCCTTTTCCATGCTGTATGACTATATGAAGGTAGGAGGCATAATTAGTGCGTTTACAGATGACGCTACAATTCCGCATCATGATATCTCACATCTTGATCATTTACCATGTCACTAACCCATGGTATCTTGGTCCAGACTTTCCTTCCAAACAACAAATGTGTGGGATTCTTCCCTGTTGTGCTGTGTGGTGTTGCTTTATATGCTGCCACATATGATCATCGTATCTCCTTCCACTCTTTGTCTTCTGCTTTGGGCAATTCTCATCCTCTTCTCTAGAGGTTGGTTCCGACGTTCCACTTCTCCATCAGCTTGCGGCCACATTGGTGGTACACACCCGTGTTCTTTATGTAGTCAGAAAACTTTTGAGAAATGAACTGAGGCCCATTATCTGAATATCATGTCACTGGTAGACAGTGTCTTGCGAAGATTTCCATCAAAACTGCTACAGTCCTTTCCTATGTAATAGTCCTTCATTATCGCATACACATAATATCCGCTGTAGTAATGAATCACAACTAGTATTAATTCTCCTGATGGAAGTGGGCCTAGAAAATCTTCCAGCACCATCTTCCCATGGACCTGTGGCTTACTATGTGCTTCGCATTAGCTCAGGTCAGTTGGGTCTGCTTTCCATCTGACATCCTTGGCATGAGCTCACATGTCGTTCTACATCTTTATCCACCCCTAGACACCATACTTTTGTACGAAGATTTTGTTTCGTTCAAACAACTCCCAAATGTCCTTCGTGAGCCAACTCAATCATCCTTGATCGCAGCTATGTTGGCACTACGATCCTGTTTCCTATCAGCACACACCTTCCAATTGTGCATCGTTCAACTCTGATAGCTGCATACGTCCTGTGTGGACATTCCTCCTAGTCACTCACCTCTTTGCATTTTCTCTCTAACATCTTGTAGTTCTGGATCATTGTCCGACTCTGCTTCTATTTCTCCTGTTCTCATTGCTCTTTGTGCAGAGTGTACTGCGACAAATCATACACAAACGATTCTGCTTCTGTTTCCAGTGTAGACCCTCGCAGCTTGACTGCCTTCAACAGTCTGGATAGTGAGTCAGCTATATTGTTCTTTCCAGCGATGTGGATCACTCTGTATTTGTACTGTTGGAGTCCAAGCCTTCAACTTTCAATCTGGGAACACAGTTTGGATCGAGGGGGGTAGAAACATAGAAAATAGGTGCAGTAGGCTATTCGTCTTATGTTCAGCATGGACATTGTTGGCTGATGGACTGGTTCCTGTGCTGTACTGTTCTATCGAAGGTAGACACAAAATGCTGGAGTAACCCAGCAGGTGAGGCAGCATCTCTGGAGAGAAGGAATGGCGATGTTTCGGGTCTACACCCTTCAGGCTGATGTCAAGGGAGGGGGCGGGACAAAGATATAATGTAGGCGGAGACAGTAAGACTGGTGGGAGAACTGAGAAGGGGAAGGGGATGTGGAGAGAAAGCAAGGGCTATCTGAAGCTAGAGGTCAATGTCCAGCATTTTGTGTCTCGCCCATTCCTTCTCTCCAGAGATGCTACGTCACCCTCTGAGGTGCTCCAACATTTTGTGTCTACCTTTGATTTAAATCAGCATCTGCAGTTCTTTCTTACACACTGTACTGTTCTATGTTCAATGAGAACATTTTTCATTTTTTAACTATCTAATCTCAAGCGCCTATGTGAAAAATAATACATCTTCTTGATGCTTGGGACGCATCCTCAGTGATGTGAAAAGGGTAATCGGGTATTTCGGGTCTCACCTCATATGGCACCCTCACATCCCAGGCGACCCAGTCCGGGATTGATCCCGACTTGCATCCCTCTATACCCCCATGGATCAGCCATCTTAATAACTATTCTACAGGGGTTGGGAGATTCTAGTGCATGGAGGGACTGGGCTCTGTGGGCGAGTCCTGAGGGAGAGAGAACACAAAGATATGTAAATGATGAAATACAAAGATACGGAAAATGGCCTTTAAATCATTGATGGAGATAGAAAAACAGAATTAATATTGTGTATGAAAAACCTACTGCAAAACTTTAAATGGATCTGATACAAAGAATGAAGTCTCGTTGAATTCTTGAAATTGAGAAACAAGGAACTGCAAATCTAAAATTTTTGCTTGACTCCTGAGCAAAACATAAAGTGCTGGAGTCAGGCAACATCTCTGGAGGATATGGATAGGCATAGTTTCGGGTTGAGACTTCCAGAAATTGATGAATTCAATGATGATTCTAGAACGTTGCAATTTATCTGGATGGAAGATGAGGTACTGACAGTCAAACATTCATTGGACATTGTTAAAATAATGCTGGAGGCACAGAAGTGTCATGGTAACTGATGTACTTAAATGCATCTCGTGTTACTCTGAGTCAGAAAGGTCAGAGGACATATGTTGCCGGGATGTAAAGGAATGGCGGACGAATAAACCAAAGCATTTATGTTCAGTGTTGTTGAAATGTGTTTATTACATTCGGATCCAGGCGAAGATCTGACATTGGCGACGAGAATAAACTAGTAATTGTTTAGTTCAACTTTTGAAGCAGATGGAAGCAGCTTGAATGAGAAGTTTGAATTCATTCAACCAGAATGGGGGCGCGGGTGTTGTGAGTGCAAGGTTTGTGGCATGGCTAGAGGAATTTGACTCCTACGCTGCTTAGGTCTGCTTGTTGAAGGTGCAACGTCGATGCAGCTCACACGACGGAGAGCATTGTTATTGTACAGTGCTGGAGCTTTAGGTCATGAGACTTTCAAAAACACTTCCAGAGACGGGAGGAAAACCACATTATGCGGTCGATGGGTGTTGCTGCTTTGAAGAAGCATTATGTGGCACAAACCAATGCTAAATTTCAACAACAGGTATTCCGGCAATCGATCCAGAGAGAAAGGGAAAGCATTGCTCAGTTTGTCACGAGATTGCGTCAAGTTTCTCAGGGCTGCAACTATGGAGCTGAGTTGGAGAATCAAATCAGGGATCAGGTTATACAAAGTTGCAAATCAAATGACTTGTGACGCAAGTTGTTTGAGAAAAGGTGACACGCTAGCATTAGGAGAAACATTGAAAATTGCCTGTTCATTTGAAGCCGTTGAAACCCAGTTTCAGACCAAGAGATTGGTTGGAGGAAGCCAAGGTAATAAGATGGCATCTACTGGCACTCAACAAGGGATATGGACATGTCAAGGCTCATTCCAAAGCTGAAGATGACTGTGAGTGGTTTAGATTTGGGTATTTAGTTTATTTTATTTTAGAGATACAGAACGGAATCAGACGTTGTATGCAGACTTAGAGAAGTTCAAGCCAGTATTTGAAGGCATTGGAAAAGTGTGTGATCGTCAAGCTGAACTGAAGATAGACCCAACTGTTAAGACTGTAGCACAACCAATGAGAAGAACTTCATTTGGATTAAGAGAAGAGGTTGAGGCTAAGATCCAAGAGCTCACTGAACAGGATATAATTGAACCTGTCGAAGAATCGACGGCATGCGTCAGTCCAGTTGTAGAAGTACCGAACCCAAACGGAGAGACATGAGACGATTAAACGAGGCAATAATACGAGAGAGACACACTATACCTACTGTTGATGAGGTCCGACAAGAGCTATCTACAAGCAAAGTATTTTCAAAGTTAGACCTAACGTAGAGTTATCATCAGTTGGAGTTAGACCCAGAGTCAAGGAAAATAATTATTTTTGTCACACATTGTGGACTCTACCGATGGTGAAATCATTGGACAAAGTCAGCATGGATTTACGAAAGGTAAATCATGTCTGACGAATCTTATAGAATTTTTCGAGGTTGTAACTAGTAGAGTGGATAAGGGAGAACCAGTGGATGTGTTATATCTGGACTTTCAGAAGGCTTTCGACAAGGCCCCACATAAGAGACTAGTATACAAACTTAAAGCACACAGTATTGGGGGTTCAGTATTGATGTGGATAGAGAACTGGCTGGCAGACAGGAAGCATAGGGTAGGAGTAAACGGGTCCTTTTCAGAATGGCAGGCAGTGACTAGTGGGGTACCGCAAGGCTCAGTGCTGGGACCCCAGCTATTTACGATATATATTAATAATTTGGACGAGGGAATTGAATGCGATCCGAATGTAATAAACACATTTCAACAACACTGAACATAAATGCTTTGGTTTATTCGTCCGCCATTCCTTTACATCCCGGCAACATATGTCCTCTGACCTTTCTGACAGAGTAACACGAGATGCATTTAAGTACATCAGTTACCATGACACTTCTGTGCCTCCAGCATTATTTTAACAATGTCCAATGAATGTTTGACTGTCAGTACCTCATCTTCCATCCAGATAAATTGCAACGTTCTAGAATCATCATTGAATTCATCAATTTCTGGAAGTCTCAACCCGAAACTATGCCTATCCATATCCTCCAGAGATGTTGCCTGACTCCAGCACTTTATGTTTTGCTCAGGAGTCAAGCAAAATTTTAGATTTGCAGTTCCTTGTTTCTCAATTTCAAGAATTCAAACAACTTCATTCTTTGTATCAGATCCAATTAGTTTTGCAGTAGGTTTTTCATACACAATATTAATTCTGTTTTTCTATCTCCATCAATGATTTACTGGCCATTTTCCGTATCTTTGTATTTCATCATTTTACATATCTTTGTGTTCTCTCTCCCTCAGGACTCGCCCCACAGAGCCCAGTCCCTCCATGCACTAGAATCTCCCAACCCCTGTAGAATAGTTATTAAGATGGCTGATCCATGTGCGGTTGCTGCTGGGATGCAAGTCGGGATCAATCCCGGCTGGGTCGCCTGGGTGAGGGTGCCTGATGTTGTGAGACCCGAAACACCCGATTACCCCAGGTCACATCACTGAGGATGCGTCCCAACGCATCAAGAAGATGTATATTTTTCACATAGGCGCTTGAGATCAGATAGTTAAAAAATGAAAAATGTTCTCATTGAACATAGAACAGTACAGTGTGTAAGAAAGAACTGCAGTGCTGATTTAAATCAAAGGTAGACACAAAATGTTGGAGCACCTCAGAGGGTGACGTAGCATCTCTGGAGAGAAGGAATGGGCGAGACACAAAATGCTGGACATTGACCTCTAGCTTCAGATAGCCCTTGCTTTCTCTCCACATCCCCTTCCCCTTCTCAGTTCTCCCACCAGTCTTACTGTCTCCGCCTACATTATATCTTTGTCCCGCCCCCTCCCTTGACATCAGTCTGAAGAAGGGTGTAGACCCGAAACATCACCATTCCTTTTCTCCAGAGATGCTGCCTCACCTGCTGGGTTACTCCGGCATTTTGTGTCTACCTTCGATAGAACAGTACAGCACAGGAACCAGTCCATCAGCCAACAATGTCCATGCTGAACATGATGCTAAGACCAAGTTTTACCTGCCTGCATATAATCCATATCCCTCCATTCCTTGCATATCTCAAAAGCCTCCCTCACTACCCCTGCAAGAATGTTTCAGGCAATCACCACCCACTGTGTAAAATAATTTGTCCCACATAGCTCTTTTAAACTTTCCACTCTCATCTTAAACCTATGCCCTCTAGCCTCTATATTACTAAAACTCTGTTCTTGACCGGTTTCGGCTTTCTGTGCTGCGGTTTCCGAGAGTACGCCGCCACCTACGGCTGTCATTTTTGGCCACCTCGCTCAGAGCCCCCCTGCGCCGCGTGTGTGCCGAGGATTTTTCCCGTCGATAAAAATTGACAGAGATATTAATGTTTTTACAACTTTCCCCATTCTCTCTGCTGCCCCTGCTGGAGGGAGGGGAAGCGACTATAAAACCAGGAAGTGGTGTGCCTCAATCAGTCTCTGCAAGTGGTGTGCCTCAATCAGTCTCTGCAAGTGGTGTGCCTCAATCAATCTCTGCAAGTGGTGTGCCTCAATCAGAGCTTTGAATTACACTGACAAATGTCTACAGCACTGTGAGTAACCTTAATTTGGTTTGAAAATGAAAATATGGTTAGAGGTAAAAAAGCACTGCCTGCAAATGGTTAGTTGTTTGGGTTGAAGTAAAAAGGCAGTCTCTCTCTCTCCCCACCTTCCCTCTCCTCTCCCCCTCCCTCTCCCCTCCCTCCCCCCACTCCTCCCCCCCCCCCCCTCCTCCCCTCCCCCCTCCTCCCTCCCTCTCCTCTTTCCCCCCTCTCCTCTCCTTTCCCCCCTCCTCCCTCCCCCCTCTCCTCCCCCCCCTCCTCTCCCCCCCCCTCTTCCCCTCCTCTCCCCCCTCCCTCCCCCCCCCCCCCCCCCCCCCTCTGCCCCCCCCTCCTCCCCCCCCCCTCCTCTCCTCTCTCCCCCCCCTCCTCTCCCTCCCCCCTCTCTCACACTCCCCTTCTCCCCTCCATTAGCGAGAGTGCGGGAGGCGGTAGTTAGTGTGTGACGGTACATGCCGCCTCCCCCCCGTCCCCCCCACAACCACACGTTGGGGGGAACAGACCCAACGGGTCTGCACTTGGTCTAGTATTATATATAAATTCTGGAAAAATAGGTTCGAACTGAACCTAGGGTAGATTCTACCATATTTATGTCTCATATTTAATACTTCTCTCAGGTCTGTCCTCAATCTCCTGGGAAAACAATCCAAGGGTATCCCACCTTTCCTTGTAGCTAATACCGTATAATTCAGGCATCAATCTGGTAATTCTCCACGGCACTTTTCCAAAGCCTCCTCCTGTATTGCGGTGAACAGAACCGTACATAATATTCCAAATACTGCCTCAACGAAGTTCTTTAAAATTGCCTCACGACTTCCTGATTCTTAGAGTTAATATCTCAACTCACGAAGACAAGCATATATGTCTTCTTTACCATTTTATTAATTTGTGTCGCCATGTTCAAGAAGTTGTGGTCTTAGAACCTAAAATCCCCCTGGACATCAATGGGTGTTGCAATTAATTGCATATTTTCCCCTTACATTCAACCATGCAAAGTGCAACACCATACTTTCTCAGAGTAAACTCCATCTGCCATTTCTCAGCCTATTTCTGTAGCTGTTCTCTACCATGCTGTATATGTTTTGACAGCCTTCCTTTTGGTGGCATCAGCAAACTCACCAACCAACACATCTACATTCATATCCAAATCATATACCTGTATATACACAGTAAATCCTTGTTTTAATGGACCCCTTTATAACGGATTTTGGTTATAGCGGACCGAATATGTCGCAGACCGAGCTCGTAGTTTCACAGAATGACCACTCTCTCTCCCCCCCCCCCCCCCTCTCCCCCCCCCCCCCCCCTCCCCCCCCTCTCCCCCCCCCCCCCTCTCCCCCCCCCCCCCTCCCCCCCCTCTCTCTCCCCCCCCCTCCCCCCCCCCCCCCCCCCCCCCTCTCCCCCCCCCTCCCCCCCCCCCCCCTCCCCCCCCCCCCCCCCCTCCCTCCCCCCCCCCCCCCCCCCCCCCCCCCCCCCCCCCCCCCCCCCCCCTCTCCCCCCCCCCCCCCCTCCCCCCCCCCCCCCCCCCCTCCCCCTCCCCCCCCCCCCCTCTCCCCCCCCCCCCCCCCCTCCCTTTCTTAAACTCAAATATTTTGGTGACATCCAACTACATGTTTACCTGACTCCCCAACGTTTCCAATTTCTGGTTCCGGATGTGAAGAGCTTTACTTGGAAATGCCCAGAAATAGTTGGAAGTTCCAATTCGATCGGAATCCACTAAGGCATCATCCACCAAACTCTGAAGGACTTCCTTCACTGACATCGGAGCTAAAATGGTTAAAAGGTGAAGCATGAAAGCTTATAAAAAGGGGAAAGATTGGTATTTACTTTCAAAATGAACTAAAACTTAACCACGTTTAAAATGAGGGACTCTGTGAAACATTGTCACAAATGGAAAAACCAAAAGAAAGATATAGATGCTGCAAATCTGATAAACACTGAAAATGCTGGAGACGTCTGGCAAAACAGCGCCAACGGTGAGAAAATCAGAATAAATGTTTCAGGTTAACGACCTTTCACTGAAAACATTTCATGGCTTCATGACTGGTCCAGGAACGCTGAGGCCCTGTACAAGAAGGGACAGAGCCGGCCGTACATTTATGGAAGGGGGTCATGGAGGGGAGGATGCTCCTCAAACTGCAGAGAATCCTGGACAATACAGCTCACCCCCTCCATGATGACACACTGGTCAACTTGAGGGGTGCCTTCAGCAACAGACTGGTTCCACCAAGATGCAGGACAGAACGCCACAGGAGATCCTTCTTCCCTGTGACTATCCAACTGTACAATTCCTCCCCCGTCTGTCATGGGATAGACTGACTCCCCTCCCCAATCTATGCACATCACCAATCCTGTCCCCTCATGACTTTAATTTCATGTTTCATGTATTTTATGTTTGTATGACTGTTGGCTGATCAATTTCTCTCCTGGGATAAATAAAGTTTTATCATATCGTATGATCAATCAGAAACAAAAAACAAAAATGCGGCACAGTGGCGCAGCGGTAGTTGCTGCCTTACAGCGCCAGAGACCCGGTTCAATCCTGACTACGGGGGCTGTCTGTATGGAGTTTGTACGTTCTCCCCGTGACCTGCATGGGTTTTTTCCGAGATCTTCAGTTTCCTCCCACACTCCAAACACGTACAGGTTTGTAGATTAATTGGCAATGTAAAATTGTCCCTAGTGTGTGTAGGATAGTGTTAAGTGTGCAGGGATCGCCGGACAGCGTGGACTCGGTGGGATGAAGCCTATTTCCACGCTGTATCTAAAGTCTAAAACTTTCCCAATACATGTAGGAACAAACTGCAGCTGCTAGTTTTCACCGAAGATAGACACAAAATGCTGGAGCAACTCAGCGGAACGGACAGCATCTCTGGAGAGAAGGAATGGGTGCCGTTTCGGGTTGAGACCCTTCTTTCCCAATATCTTCAATGATGCCTAGATCTCTCTGTTCCTTTTAAGGAAATTGAACAATCCAGGGAATTACAGGCTGGTGAGCCTCATGTCAGGGGTAGGGAAGCTATCGGAGTATTTATAGTGACAGGATCTACTGCTTTTAGTAAGAGATTAGACTAGTTAGGGACAGTCAGCATCGTTCTGTATGTGTCAGTTCATGTATTACCAACTTAATTTTTTGAGTTGAGTTGACAAAGATGATTGATGAGGGTAGGGCAATAGACTTTTGTAAGGCCTTTGATAAAGTCCCTCATGGTAGGCGGTTCAACCAGATTAAGATGCACGGGTTTCACGGTGACTTGGTCATATGGATCCACAACTGGCTTACTCATAGAAAACAGAAGGTTGTTACTGAAGGGCATTATTTCCTGGATCGAGGTGTGTGACCAGTGGAGTTAACACTGAATAGTACAGGACAGGACAGGAACGGGGTTTGTGTCAAACATAATGCCCGATTAAACTGATCTCATCAGCCTGTACATGATCCACATCCCTCTATTCCTGCACCTCCATGAGCCGATCTAAAAAGCCTCTTAAACGCCACTATCGTATCTGCCTCCACCTCCACCACCACCTCTGGCAATGTCACCAAGCAGCCCAGGCAGCTCTGCAAACATCTCTGCTGGGACTTGAGTTGTTTGTGACATAAATAAATGACTTGGGCATAAATATATAAGAAGGAACTGCAGATGCTGGAAAATAGAAGGTAGACAAAAATGCTGGAGCAACTCAGCGGATGAGGCAGTATGAAGAAGGGCCTGGACCCGAAACGTCGCCTATTTCCTTCGCTCCATAGATGCTGCCTCATCCGCTGAGTTTCTCCAGCATTTTCGCCTACCTGGGCATAAATGTCGATGGGTTGGTTAGTGAGTTTGAACTTGGCACCCTTATTGCTGGAGTTGCGGACTACGTGGACGACTGACCAAGTATACAGCGGGATGTAGATCAACTACAGGAATGCGTGGAGAAATAGAGTGCGAGGTAGTTTGAATTTAAGAAGGTATACGGTTTATGTCAATACACAAAATAGCAATAGTGTGCACTGGGCTCTCTGAAAATTGTAACATAATTGGTAACACAATGGTAACACAATTAAATAGAGTGGTAAAGAAGGCATATGCTACGCTTGGCTTTTTTCATTATTCATGTTGAATATAAAAGTCATGCTGCAGCTATATCAGGCTTTGGTTAGGCCGCATTTGGAGTATTGTGCGCAGTTCTAGTCACCCCATTACAGGAAGGATATGGAGGCTTTGGGTAGGATGCAGAAGAAATTTAACAGAATGCAGAAATAAGGAACTGCAGATGCTGGTCTATAAAGATATATACAGTGCTGGAGTAATTCAGCAGGCCAGGAAGCATTTCTAGACGTTGCATGACTCACTGAGTTACTCCAGCACTTTGTGTCTTTTTAAAAAAAAACAGATTGCTGCATGGATTCGCAGATATTAGCTGCAAGGAAAGGTTGAACAAACTTGGATTGTTTTGTGTATGAAGGAATTGCAGATGCTGGTTTAAATCGAAGGTCACAAAATGCTGGAATAACTCAGCGGGAGAGGCAGCATCTCTGGAGAGAAAGAATGGGTGACGTTTCGTCAGGTTTTATCTTCTCACCAAAATCCATAAACAGAACTGGCCGAGCAGACCCATTGTTTCTGCTTGCTCCTGTCCCACTGCATTAATTTTTTTAGTGAAGGGTCTTGACCCAAAACGTCACCTATTCCTTTTCTCCAGAGATGCTGTCTGACCCGCTGAGTTACACCTGCTTTTTGTGTCTATTAAGAATCAAGAGTGTTTTATTGTCATGTGTCCCAGATAGAACAATAACATTCTTACTTGCACCAGCACAACAGAATATGTAAACATAGTACCCTGTAATCAATATAATGAGAAAAAAAGTTCAGTGTATATATACACACACATATTTACAAACATAAATATGTATATAAACATATATATATATATATATATATAAACATATAAACATATATATATTTAATCTATAAATAAATAAATAAATGTGTGTGTGTGTGTGTGTGTGTGTGTGTGTGTATATATATATATATACATAAATATATACACATACACAGGCACACATTTGTACACAGAAAAACACACAAAAAATGATAATGCATCAATAATAATAATAATAATAATAAGTCTGTGGTTCAGAGCTTAATGGAGGTTGTAATGTTTAATAGCCTGATGGCTGTAGGGAAAAGGTTGTTCCTCAACCTCCTCCCTCGACTCCGTCCAAAGTCTTATCAAGTGAGAAATGATGCAGAGGTTCACTCGCACCTCCTCGAACCTCATCTACTGTAAACTCCTGTAAATTGGCGAGACCAAGCGCAGGCTCGGCTAAGCCCGCCTAAACCTACCTGATCTCCTGGTTGCTAAACACTTTAACTCCCCCTCCCATTCCCGCACTGACCTTTCTGTCCATTGTCAGATTGGAGGAGCAGCGCATTGGAAGAACTGAACTGCACATTTCGCTTGGGCAGTTTACACCCCAGTAGTATGAAAACTGACTTCTCTAACTTCATGTAACCGTTGCTTTCCTTCTCTCTCCATCTCCTCCCTCTTCCGAGTTCTCTGACCAGTCTTAATGTCTCTGACTACATTTTATCTCTGTTTGCATTGTTGGTACCTTCTCCCAACTAACAATTCTACATTTTCCTTGATCTCATTCCCTTCGTCCTGTTTTCACTCCTTATGCTTCCTTATCTATTAACGTCCTTATCTAAGTACCTCCAACTCCCCTAACATCACTGAAGAAGGGTCTTGACCCATTTCTTCTCTCCAGAGATGCTGCCTCTCCTGCTGAGTTATTCCAGCATTTTGTACCTACCTTCGATTTAAACCAACATCTGCAGTTCATTCTTACACAAGCTGTTCCTGAACCTGGATGTTACAGTTTTCAAGCTCCTGTACCTTCTTCCTAATTGCAGGGGTGAAATGAGTGTGTGGCCAGGGTGGTGTGAGTCTCTGATGATGCTGGCTGCCTTTTTGAGGCAGCGACTCCTGTAGATCCCATCAATGGCAGAATTCCATCTTACCCATCTGCAAGAAAAGTCTCCACCACCAAATCTGATAACCCATTCTGATGGGTCAAATTATGGCTAGTAACCATTAGAAATGTGGCATTAACTTTAAAATAACATTGTGTTAGTATGGAAACATTAATTATCCAACAGGGAATATGAATAAAGTAGATTAAATGGTGACAGCCAAACCCTGCCCTTTTTAGTGATGTACACCAGTTTCACATTTTAAATAAAAGGTTGCCTGGTAAAGTGAGCCATAACTTCCGCCTGAGGATGCCAACTCTATGCACCACAACTATGTACGTCCCTTACTATGTAAGGGAGTGCAGCGTAGGTTCACCATGTTAATTCCCGGGATGGCGGGACTGTCATATGCTGAGAGAATGGAGCAGCTGGGCTTGTACACTCTGGAGGTTAGAAGGATGAGAGGATATCTCAATGAAACATATAAGATTGTTAAGGGCTTGGACACGCTAGAGGCTGGAAACATGTTCCCAATGTTGGGGGAGTCCAGAACCAGGGGCCACAGTTTAAGAATAAGGAGTAAGCCATTTAGAACGGAGACGAGGAAACACTTTTTCTCACAGAGAGTGGTGAGTCTGTGGAATTCTCTGCCTCAGAGGGCAGTGGAGGCAGGTTCTCTGGATGCTTTCACGAGAGAGCTAGATAGGGCTCTTAAAAATAGCAAAGTCAGGGGATATGGGGAGAAGACAGGAACGGGGTACTGATTGTGGATGATCAGCCATGATCACATTGAATGCCGGTGCTGGCTCGAAGGGCCGAATGGCCTACTCCTGCACCTATTGTCTATTGTAAGCTTCAATTAAAACAAACAGTAACCAAAATCTGTAGTCTCGTAGGCTAAGAAGAAAAATAATAAGCATGAAACTGATACCTACTGATTCCTTTCTCCTTTGGGGCAATCTTTTCCAAATCTTTAAGCTGGAACACATCTTTCTAAAAAAAAGAATACATTCATTGTAAATCAACATTAAATGATTTTTTAATCTTTAAACCAAAAGGGATACTGCAAAATGGGTCATGGGCCGACTGAAGAAGGGGCTCCACCTGAAATGCCACACATTCCTTCTCTCCAGAGATGCTGCCTGTCCCGCTGAATTACTCTAGCATTTTGTGTCTATCTTTGGTGTAAACCAGCATCTGCATTTCCTTCTGTGAAACTGTACCCTTTAATAAGTTCATTCCAACACATATTAATTTTATTCCACCACTTATGAATATCCAAATGTTTTCAGTGGGTCTAGAAATGGAGGATAAAGTCTGAAGGAAGCCCTACACTCTCTTTCCCGACATCTCTTTAAGAGTAACCAAGGTCATGTGAAATTCATCTGCGATAGCATCCAATTTACAAGAAAAACTTTGGTAGTACCTGTATTCATTTTTAACATTTGTTCATATTTAAACAAAGCTAGTCAAAGGCTTTGAATATAGAAGAGTACAGCACAAGAACAAGATGTTTGACCCACGATGGTTGTACCGAACATGATGGCTACATAAACTAGTCCCTTCTGCCGAAACAACAATGTTGTGTATAACAGATCTTAATACAGCATAAACATACTCATTACCTGATTATTCATATTCTGACACCAACAAGTTTTTCCCCAAAACTGTATTATTTATTAATTATTAACAATCATTAAATATTAATAATTAATATTTCCAATGTTTAAAGAATAATCTTTAAAATTGTGGCTGAGGGATCTCCATTATTGTCAACCGGCATTAAGGTAGTTACATTAGTGATCAAAAGATTCAATAATCCGATGTATCCAAGTCTAAATGGATTTGTCAGATTAATGAGGATTGACTTTATACCTGCAATATAAACAGAACACACTGGAAACAATCGGCAAGTCACGCAATATCTGTGGAAAGAGAAACGTTTGTATAGACATTTTGGATCGTTCAGTTGAACACTGATTTTCCGGCAATTGATCCTCTGCCCTACTCTATAATCCGGACAAAATTACGATCCCAGTTGAAATTCCTTGAGCGGCCACAGGTGGCGTTGTAAACTGAATGCGAATGGCCTCTACTACTCTCCCCCCCCCACTCCTCCTCTTCCTACCCCGGAGTCGCCGACAGCAGGTGAGAGGGGAGGGAGCCCCATGGTGGCAGTGCCTAGTTTAAAAATATAACACAAAGTGATTCAGCCGACTGAGGAAGGGCCTCAATCTCACCTAACCAAGTTCTCCAAAGATCCTGACCTGCTGAATTACTCCAGCACTTTGTGTCCTTTTGTCTGGATTAACTATCACTTTTGCCTTCCCACACATCGGAACTTTATCTGTGTGGGGATGGGTCAAACCCTATAGTGTGTCGCTCCTGTTGATTCTGAAATTGAATGGCTGTATGGATTTCTGGGCACACGTGACAATTAAATCTATCTTGAATCTTGAATTTATTAACCATCACCTGCATTCATCGGCTATCACGGGCACCACTCGCTCCTCTCTGAAAGAATGTGTCGACTGGGCTTGTATTCACTGGAATTTAGAAGGATGAGAGGGAATCTTATAGACACATATACAATTCTTAGGGGATTGGACAGGCTAGAAACAGGAAAAATGTTCCCGATTTTGGGGGAGTCCAGAACCAGAGGTCACAGTTCAAGAATAAGGGGTAGGCCATTTAGGACTGAGATGAGGAAAACATTTTCACCCAGAGAGTTGTGAATCTGTGGAATTCTCAAGGAAAAAGCAGGAACAGGGGTACTGATTTTGGATGATCAGCCATGATCATATTGAATGGCAGTGCTGGCTCGAAGGGCTTAATGGTCTACTCCTGAACCTATTTTCTATGGCCCGTTATAATGAGGGTTTACTATAAATGAAGCATAGCGAAGGGTTGTGGGGGGGGGGGTGAGGGGGGACTCGCTGGGTCACCTTGCAAGTCGGGAGTCGGGGCAGAAGCCGGGGCAGAAGCCGGGGCTCTAAACAGCTGTGGAGACAGTGTGAGCGGGGGATGGGTCAGCAGCTCATTCCATTTACATTCAGTTTACATTTTATATTTGTGTTATTTAAGTTTCTGGCACTCCGTGGTGCTTTAGGAACATGGGAGAAGAGTCATGAGCGGGCCAGAGGTGTATTATTATCATTATCACGTGAGCTCTGTTGGTTCGGAAAACAGGCTAATCCAGAAAGGCTCTGGAGACGAGGGTGCCGCAAAATCGCTGTTCAACCTGTAAAATAATTTAAAGTGCTATTCTTGGATTACTATACACAGTTTACTATTCTTCTGACAAAGGTAAGTAGTTTAGTTTTGTTTAGAGATACAGCATGGAAACAACCCTTCAGCTCACCGAGTCCGCGCCGACCAGCGATCCCCACACTTTCACAATCACAAGGGACAATTTTACATTTATACCAAGCCAATTAACCTACAAACCTATGTGTAGGAAAGTACTGCAGATACGGGTTTAATTTGACGGTAGACACAAAATGCTGGAGTAACTCAGCGGGACAGGCAGCATCTCTGGAGTGAAGGAATGGGTGAAGTTTCGGGTCGAGACCCTTCTTCAGACTTCTTCAGAAAGTCCCGAAAAGTCACCCATTCCTTCTCTCCAGAAATGCTGCCTGTCCCGCTGAGTTACTCCAGCATTTTGTGTCTACCTACAAACCTACATGTCTTTGGAGTGTGGGAAGAAACCGAAGATCTCGGAGAAATCCCACGTGGTCACGGGGAGGACGTACAAACTCCATACAGACAGCACCCGTAGTCGGGATCGAGCCCGAGTCTCCAGCGCTGCAAGCGCCGTAAGGCAACAACTCTACCGCTGCACCACCGTATCGCCCTAAACAACACATATATAAAATGACATTTTCTATTCAGGTTTCTATTACTAGTGTTGGCCTAAAGTCTCAGGGCAGGAACTCTGCCTGTTCATCTTTTGCAGGTTAAACATGTTGAATGCACAGCAGTTCCATTGAAACATGGGACATTTCAGCTGCCAGGAGAAAGACAAATGCAGTTTTAACTTATTAAAATATTGTTTTACACAGTGCAAATGAATATTGTGTTAAGCATGAAATAAATTTTCATTTCAACGATGGTTTGTGAAAAATGGTTCCCAGTATTAACGGCAACTGTTTCAATGACTGCTTTGATAGCTGGTTAGTCATTAAAGGGTACAGTTTCTTGGAAGCAAATGCAGATGCTGGTTTACACCGAAGATAGACACAAAATGCTGCAGCAATTCAGCGGGACAGGCAGCATCTTGACCCTCTGGTTAATTTTACCATTTGTATGCCTCGTCGTTACCTTCCCCTCAGCTAACAAGGAACCATTCCAAATTCCCTTGATTATTGTCTACTTTGATCTGCCGTTTTCACACCTTGCCCTTCCATATCTCAAGTCTATCTCTCCCTGTTGGCAGAAGTATCTCGACCCGAAACGTTACCCATTCCTTCGCTCCAGAGATGAAGCCTGTCCTGGTACCTTCACTTATACAGTCTCAATGCTAAACTGACAGGGCTGAGAACCAGACTCATGTTGAAACAAAGAATATGGCCCACACGGCACAACAGAATAATTTTGGCACAACAGAAGATGTGCCACAGCACTAATGGAGTTTACAGCAGAATTATTTTTACTCACGGTTTCAAAAAATATTTCCATCATACGATTTCGCTTCTCGTCAAAGGACAATCCCTTCTTTTTTGACTTAGAATTGGAGGATCAATGAAGACAAAATGAAAACATTACAACAGATTAATTTATATCACGTGGTTACATGGCTAAAATAAACGTTGCACATCCTTCAATTTTGCTCAGTTAAAGTCAATTCAGAACTCTATTAAGATCATTTTTCTCACAGCATCATGAGCGCAGATTTCAAAAACTGATGGTAGCTGAGAAGTATTAGTTCCCCAGCAAAAATGAGCATCACAAATGCCTGCAGTAATTATGTGCACATCGGGCAACTACATGGCAGGAGAATTCCAAAGATCTAAAAATTATAGTACGCTTTTATCCCTCCTTAGATCTAGCTTGACATGTTATTGCAAGAGAGAAAGAATGGGTGATGTTTTGGGTTGCGACCCTTCTTCAGAAACCTCACCTATTCCTTCTCTGCCGAGATGCTGCCTGTCCCGCTGAGTTACTCCAGCATTTTGTGTCTAACTTCGGTTTAAACCAGCATCTGCAGTTCCTTCCTACACATCTTATTTCAAGATCCAGAATACACATAAATTAAAAATTGTTTCTCACTAAAAATATACCAATGTATCAAGTGAGAAACTTTCAACAAGTATTAGATGGGGGGTTTAAGTGTATCTTGCAATGATTCAAGTGTTGGAGGAGCCTCAGCCTCTGAGCTTGTCTAACAACTCTTAGCTTCTTGCTCCCTTTTCAGACAGGTGGGGGCCATAGGAAAGATGAGCAACCTAACCATGGCACTGTGGGTCAGGAGACATTCAAGATGGGGGAACAGAAGAGGCATGTAGTCATAATTTAATTTAACTTTCTTCTACCAATCCGGGCAGCGAATTCCCGTTAAGGGGAATTATACTTGGCTCTGGAAGGGCGGCACGGTGGCCCAGAGGTAGAGCTGCTGCCTTACAGTGAAAGAAACCCGGGTTCGATCCCGACTATGGGTGCTGTCTGTACGGAGTTTGTAAGTTCTGCCCGTGACCTGCGTGGGTTTTCTCCGAGATCTTCGGTTTCCTCCCACACTCCAAAGACGTACAGGTTTGTAGGTTAATTGGCATGGTAGGAATGTAAAATTGTCCCTAGAGTGTGTAGGATAATGTTAGTGTTAGCCAACATAATCAAAGACCGTTCACACCCCGATCATTTTCTCTTCTCCCCTCCCCGAGCAGGCAGAAGATGCAAGATCATGAGAGCATGTACCAACAGATTCAGGAACAGCTTCATCCCGTGTTATCAAATTATCGAATGGACCTCTTATAAACGAAGGGTATAGTTCTGATTTCCGAATTTACTTCATTGAGGCACTGGCACTTTTTTTATCTGCACTTTCTCGGTAGTTGTAACACTATATATTCCTTGCTTTTGGAGGGACTGGTCAGCAGTCTGATAACAGCTGGGAGGAAGCTGTTAACAAATCTGATGCACGTGCTGTCAAGTCTTTACATCTTCTGCCTGATGGGGGAGTGGAGAAGAAGGAAAGGCCAGGGTGAACAACCCTTGATTACCTTGGCCTTACCCATGGCAGCAGGAAATATAGATGGTGTTGATCTGTCTAGCCTGCCTGATGGGCTGGGCAGCATTCACACCTCTCTGCAATTTCTTGTGGTCATGAATAGAGCTGTTGCCAAACCACACTATGATACATTCTGATAGTATATTTTCTAGTGCATATGCAGAAGGTGGTAAATATCATTGGAGATATTAATTTAATGCAGTTTAGTGTTGAGATTTAGCATGGAAACAGGACCTTCAGCCCACTTAGTACAGGCCGACCACTGATCACCCGCTCACACTAGTTCTATGTTATCCCACTTTCTCATCCACTCCCTACACACTAGGGGCAATTTATGAAGGACAATTAACCTAGAAATCCACACGTCTTTGGGATGTTGGAAGAAACCAGAGCACACGAAGAAACCCACAAGGTTACAGATAGAACGTGCAAACTCCAGATAGCACCCGAGGTCAGGATCTTACCCCAGGTCTCTGGCGCTGAGGCAGCAGTGCCACTGTGACGCATTCTGAACTTCCTTAATCTTTTGAGGAAGCAGAGGCGTTGGTGTGCTCTCTTGTCTGTAGTTTCAACGTGGTTGGTCCAGGACAAGTTGTTGGTTATATTTATGCCAGGGAAATGGCATCTGATGTGGGCTTGATGCATTGTTTGGGAGGCTGGAGTTAACATTAACATAACGGGTGGCACAGCAGTAGTGTTGCTGCCTAATGCCCCTGTCCCACTTAGGAAACCTTAACGGAAACCTCTGGAGACTTTGCGCCCCACCCAAGGTTTCCTTGCGGTTCCCGGAGGTTTTTTGTCAGTCTCCCTACCGGCTTCCACTACCTGCAACCCCTGGCAACCACCTGCAACCTCTGGGAACCGCACGGAAACCTTGGGTGGGGCGCAAAGTCTCCAGAGGTTTCCTTTCAGGTTTCCTAAGTGGGACAGGGACATTACAGCGCCAGAGACCCATCCTGACTAGGGGTACTATCTGCATGGAGTTTGTACGTTCTCCCTGTGACCGCTCGGGTTATCTCTGGGTGCTCCGGTTCCCTCCCACATTTTTAAGACGTGCGGGTTTGTATGTTAATTTTCTTCTGTAAATTGTCCCTGGTGTGTAGGACAGAAATAATGTGCAGGAGATCGATAATCTGCAATGACTCGGTGGGCCAAAGGACTTGTTTCCATGCTGTATCTCTAAATGAAACTAATCTAAATGATCAGCATCTCGAAGCACTTCTTGATGTTGGACGTCAGAGCCACTGGACAATAGTCATTAAGGCACACTACCTTGCTTTTCCTTACTGTTGAGATGACAGGAATAGGAATACTTTATTGTCACATGTGACCAGTCACAGTGAAACTCTTTGCTTGCATACATAGAAACATAGAAACATAGAAATTAGGTGCAGGAGTAGGCCATTTGGCCCTTCGAGCCTGCACCGCCATTCAATATGATCATGGCTGATCATCCAACTCAGTATCCCGTACCTGCCTTGTCTCCATACCCCCTGATCCCCTTAGCCACAAGATGTATGTGGATGAACTGGCCTCATGGCTGTGGCAGAGAGTTCCAGAGATTCACCACTCTCTACCTCCAAAAAGTCTCATCACCCTTCTCCTGAACTAAAGGATTTTTCCCCTTTATCCTTAAGCTGTGACCCCTGTGACCCTGGTCCTGGACTTCCCCATCGGGAACAATCTTCCTGCATCTAGCCTGTCCAACCCCTTAAGAATTTTGTAAGTTTCTATAAGATCCTCTCTCAATCTTCTAAATTCTAGAGAGTATAAACCAAGTCTATCCAGTCTTTCTTCATAAGACAGTCCTGACATCCCAGGAATCAGTCTGGTGAACCGTCTCTGCACTCCCTCCATGGCAATAATGTCCTTTCTCAGATTTGGAGACCAAACTTCTGTACTCCAGGTGTGGTCTCACCCCCCCCCTGTACAACTCCTCAGTAGAACCTCTCTTCTCTTCTACTGCCATCCTTTTGCAATGACTGCTCCCTCCCTTTCCCTTCTCTTTTTCTCAATTCCCCTTTCCACTCTGCCTCTGTTCAAAGCCTACTCATGACTGTACACCCCAGGTCTCGCTGCATCTCCCCTTTCCCAATCGGCCACCATTTAGATAATAGTCTGCTTTCCTGTTTTTGCCACCAAAATGGATAACCTCACATTTATCCACATTATACTGCATCTGCCAAACATTTGCCCACTCACCCAGCCTATCCAAGTCACCCTGCAGTCTCCTAGCATCCTCCTCACAGCTAACACTCCCCCCCAGCTTAGTGTCATCCGCAAACTTGGAGATATTGCCTTCAATTCCCCTCATCCAGATCATTAATATCCTTTGTAATCTGCTGGGAGTCCCAGTCCTGAGCCTTCCTAGCTCCCTTCTTTCCCTACTGCCATTCCTCCTCTTTTTCCTCTCTCCTCCCTCCTCTCTCAAGTCTTCATCACATTTCCCACCCTTCCCTTATCCCCCACATCTCCCGGAGTTCTATCCTTTCCTGGCCTTGTGAAAAGTACTCCCCCGTGCCTGGTTCCTGACCCCTTTACTGAACTCTACTTTGCTCCCTGTTTGCCAGCCAGTTCTCTATCCACATCAATACTGAACCCCCAATGCCTTGTGCTTTAAATTTGTATACTAATCTCTTATGTGGGACCTTGTCGAAAAGCCTTCTGGAAGTCCAGATACACCACATCCACTGGTTCTCCCCTATCCACGCTACTAGTTACATCCTCGAAAAATTCTATAAGATTCGTCAGACATGATTTACCTTTCGTAAACAATGTATACAAATTGTGTTATAGTCATAATGCACGTGGGAACCTCAAAAGGGAGTAGAGGTTAAAGATGTTTGTGGATACTCATGGCAGCTTGTCTGCACAGGTCCTGAACTGATATGTGGGGATACCATCTGGGCCAGTTGCTTTCCACAGCTTCACTCTCAGGAAAGCCGATCTGACATATGTGGAGGTGATCATGTGTGCAGGTGCATTCACAACAGTCAGAGTGGATAATTTCATTCCACTGGTCTTCTGTTCAAAGCCAGCTGGGAATGCATTGAGCTTGTTGAGGAGGAACACGTTATTGCTAGTGATAGTGCCTGGTTACTGATCATGATATCAAATCAAACTAATCCCATCTGCCTGCACACGATCTATATTCTTCCATTCCCTGCTT
Organism: Leucoraja erinaceus; assembly: GCF_028641065.1. Classification (NCBI taxonomy): domain Eukaryota; kingdom Metazoa; phylum Chordata; class Chondrichthyes; order Rajiformes; family Rajidae; genus Leucoraja; species Leucoraja erinaceus. The sequence continues at coordinate 139,050,063 of NC_073377.1, read as the reverse complement.
ATTCCTGTGCCTGTCTAAATGCCTGTCAAGCACCACTCTTCCACTGCTTCCACCACACTCTCTGGTAATGTTTTCCAGGCACCCACCACTCCACATAATAAACCTGCCCCACACATTTCCTTTAAACTCTCCCCCTCTCACCTTATAGCTATCCTGGAAAAATGACTGTTATCTATACCTCTCATTATTCTACAAACCTCTCAGGTTGCAGATGGCATTCAGCATTCATGATTGGTATGTTGCATATGAAACAATTAGTTCAATTTAATATCATGTTATAGCTGTGGTTAGGTCACATTAAGAGTATTGCAGTTCAGTTTGCCATCTTACAGAATGGATATGGGGGCTTTGGAAAGGGGGCAGATGAGATTGAGTAGAATATTGCCTAGATTAGAGAGTATTAAGAGCAAGGAGATGATAGACAAGGCAATGACACAAAGTGCTGGAGAAACTCAGCAGGTCAGGCAGTAGGCAGACACAAAATGCTGGAGCAACTCAGTGGGTCAGGCAGCATCTCTGGAGAGAAGGCACGGGTGACCTTACGGGTCACTAATCACATTGTTTAAGCAGACGGGATATACAAAGAGAGGAGAATCAAGCACCAAATGGACAAGAAGTGCAGCGAACATCGACATCTTTCACAAAGTGATTAACGAGTAACGAAATTACAAGACAGCCAGAATATTATGGTTAACTCGATATCCCCTTTGATCACTGGAAGGCTGAAGGCGAAAAATTACATTAAGTGGCATGAATGTAATTCCAGTCTGAAGGATTTCAACCCAAAACACCTATTCCTTCTTTCCAGGGATGCTGCCTGGCCCGCTGAGTTATTCCAGCATTTTGTGTCTATCTTTGGTGTAAACCAGCATCTGCAGTTCCTTCCTACAAATGTTGTGTCCTTTCACATATATTTTATTGATACAATTAGATAAAGAGGGGGATATATAGGGTGTAGCAAAGAACTGCAGATGCCGATTTAAATCGAAGGTCGACACAAAATGCTGGAGTAATTAAGAAGTATAATAAAGTTGCCTTCGACTGCCTGTAAGTAAATAGTGACCCCACTCCACTGCCCTTCGACCACCTACGACTAGCATCACAGCCAGCTACTAGACCTGCGACTAAAAACTTATCGATTTTTCAAACGGCGACCTATTTTTAGTCAAGGCCGGTTTTAATCATGATGGGGGAAAAAAGCAACCTAGATGAACCTCCACCACACGGAAACCACTTTCGACCATTAGGGAGCGTGACCAAAACCTCGTGGCGACCTTGCAGCGACCATGGGTGGCGGGCAAGGTCTCCAGAGGTTGCTGTGGTGGTCGCCCAAGTGGGACAGACCTGTAACCCAGGACAGGCAGCATCTCTGGAGAGAAGGAATGGGCGACGTTTCGGGTCGACACCCTTCTACAGACTGATGTCAAGGGAGAGTGAGGTGTGTGTAAAGGCGAGAGTATCCCCGGCCCCTCTCTCACCATGGCGGCGGCGTCCTCTCCGGCCCGAGGGTTTCGCGCCTCCTGTCCGTCGGTTGCACGTCCCGCTGTCGGCGCCGGGGAGGCGAGGCCCCGCGGCCTGGGGAGCGGGGAGAGAGAGTGGGTCTACCCGCGTTACCCTGACCCAGCACCGGCCTGGAGTAGTGGGTCTACCCGCGTTACAGTGACCCAGCGCCGGCCTGGAGTAGTGGGTCTGCCCGCGTTACAGTGGCCCAGCACCGGCCTGGAGTAGTGGGTCTGCCCGCGTTACAGTGACCCAGCACCGGCCTGGAGTAGTGGGTCTACCCGCGTTACAGTGGCCCAGCGCCGGCCTGGAGTAGTGGGTCTACCCGCGTTACAGTGGCCCAGCGCCGGCCTGGAGTAGTGGGTCTACCCGCGTTACAGTGGCCCAGCGCCGGCCTGGAGTAGTGGGTCTGCCCGCGTTACCCTGACCCAGCACCGGCCTGGAGTAGTGGGTCTACCCGCGTTACAGTGGCCCAGCACCGGCCTGGAGTAGTGGGTCTGCCCGCGTTACAGTGGCCCAGCGCCGGCCTGGAGTAGTGGGTCTACCCGCGTTACAGTGACCCAGCACCGGCCTCAGGGAGAAGGGGAGAGAGAGGAGCTGCTGCCGCCCAGCGCCGGCTGCCTGTGCCCCGGTTCGCTGCCCAAGGGGGGGGGGGGGGGCAACGCCTGTGTGCTAGCAAATGCTGGAGTAACTCAGCGGCTCACACCTTTGGCTCACACCGCTCATAGACACCAAGGATTATAGAGGAGCTCCTCTATAATCTTTGATAGACACTACAAGCCGGAGTAACTCAGCGGGACAGACAGCATCTCTGGAGAGAAGGAATGGGCGAGTTACTACAGCATTCTGTGCCGATCCTCTGTGTTAATCAGCATTTGCTGTTCCTTCCTACATATTTCGTGACCTTCCACATATATTTTATTGGTACCATTAGATAACGAGGGGGATATATAGGGCAAAGATCTTATAGCGCTCCGCTGTAAGATCTTTGATACAGGGTGTCTTTTACCCACAGTAGAGGAATCAAGAAGCACATGATACAAGTTTAAGGGAGGGGGAGGGGGAGGTTTAATGAGAATCTGCTGAACACGTTTGACAGATTAAATAAAAAAACGTTGGAAAGCAAAAGAAAACTGCAGATGCAGATTTGAAAGAAGAGAAAATGCTGGCAAATACAGAACAAGCACCAATTGTGGGGAGGAAAACAGTGAATGATTCAGGTCAACTTGAAACTTGGTAGATGCCAGTCTGATGTTTAGTTATGCAGAGTGTTTTAATTGGAACACCAGCAAGTTTCAAGCAAGCCGAAGTGCATCTTTTATCAAGTTGATCTCGTTCCCTCAGCAGCTGAAGGTTGTCTCAAAGTGTTTTCCTGATTGAGCCCTGAAAAGATTACACAGCTGTTAGGACGATAAGAAACGAAGTTCACAACATCTCTTTCCAGACCTTCATAACAAAGATCGTCATCAGAGCAACTCTGACTTCGTGCAGTGGTGCTGGCTCTGGTGGCACCTGACAGAGAGGGCCTGGCAGCCAGGCAAAACCTGGTGCTTATTTGAAAGTTCTGACATTGTGGCATTCTGCCAAATGACTGATGGTCTTTTCACTCAACTATCCAACAGAATCAAACACCTCCTATTCCCACAGGGCTTCAACAATATTGTGCAGACCACCATCTAATTGACGTGGTTAAAGGTGTTCTTTTAGATAAACTTTTCTGAGGATATTTGAAAAAATTGGTCCAACTGAATGGAACATTATGCAGCAAATGTGCACAGCCCAGTGGCACAGCGGGTAAAGCTGCTGCATCACAGCACCAAGAGACCGGGATTTGATCCTGACCTCAGGTGCTGTCTGTTTGGAGTTTGCAGACTCTTCCAGTGACTTTGAAAGGCTTGGAGAGAGTGGATTAGGAGAGGATGTTTCCACTAGCGGGAGAGTCTGGGACCAGAGGCCATGGCCTCAGAATTAAAGGTTATTTTAGGGAGGACATGAGGAGGAGTTTCTTTAGGCAGAGGGTGGTGAATCTGTGGAATTAATTGCCACAGAAGTCTGTGGAGGCCAACTCAATGGATATTTTGAAGGCAGAGATAGATAATTGATTAGTACGGGTGTCAGAGGTTATGGGGACAAGGTAGGAGAATGGGGTTAGGAGGGAGAGATAGATCAGCCATGATTGAATGGCAGAGGAGACTTGATGGGCCGAATGGCCAAATTCTGCTCCCTTCACTTGTGACCTTATATTATTTAACAATAAAATGGGCAAAGGAGTTATCATTCTCAGTAGCAATAAATTATCTCATTATCTTATGGGTCCCACAGCAAACACCATTTCTCTAGCCCTAAACATGTCTTTGGAATATCTAGATAACAAGGACTCCAAAGTTAGACTCTTATTTATCAACCGTAGCTCCACCTTTAACACTATTATCATATCCAAAGTCATCTCCAAACTCCTGGACCTAGGAATCAGCTTAAACCGGTTCCCTCTTTGTTCTCTGCACCTGTCCAACCACTGGCGCTTACATGACCTGTCCTCTGGTACTCTCTTGGACGGTGCCCACCAGGAACATCCTACTGCACCAATGAAGCACTTGCCGGGAGCATCCTCCTGCACCAATGCAGTACTTGCCGGGAGCATGCGACGGCACTTCTCGCTTTCCAACGGCTCACTTCACTCTTGCCGATTGCTCGCGGGTCTCTACTCACCCTCACGGCACAGGTCCTGTCGATGTGCATGGCGGGCGAGCTGGGCCTACTGGAGCGCTTAGCCCCACTTGCCGGGAACACCGGCGAGGGGAGGAAGATTTAATGGGATTAAACTGGATTTAATCCAAAATCTAGGATTTAAAATTTAATCCTAAACTAAATGACCCATTGGGCCCCCCGTTGTGATGCCAGAGATCACGCTGTGACGCCAGTCAAAATGGCGATCTGAAAATGGCGGCGGGCCCAGCACCTCCACACGCACGGATACCGGGCCCGGCAACCCTCCAACTGCACAGTTGGGGAAGATTTACAAATTAAAATTTATTAAGGGAAATATTTTGTAAAATCGAACGACACTTGTTACTGCATACCCCAGGTAAATGGTAAGGTGCCCCAACAATTATTATGCTATCATGTACCGCTTTGGCTATATTTCAGGAACACACATACAGTGCCCTGCATAATGTTTGTGACAAAGATCCATCATTTATTTATTTGCTTTTGTACTCCATAATTTGAGATTTGGAATAGAAAAAGTACTTGTGGTTAAAGTGCACATTGTTAGATTTTAATAAAGACCATATTTATACATTTTGGTTTCACCATGTAGAAATTACAACAGTGTTTATACAGTCCCCCCCCATTTCAGGGCACCATAATGTTTGGGACACAGCAATGTAATGTAAATGAAAGTAGTCATGTTTACCACCAATACCACAAAACTGATCAAAAAGGCACAGCAGCGCCTTTACTTCCTGAGGAGGCTCAAGAAAGCTCACCAGTCCTCCCAGATCCTGACCAACTTTTACCGCTGTACCATCGAAAGCATCCTGACCACCTGCTTCACGGTATGGTACAGCAGTTGCACCGCAGCGGATAGGAAGGCACTACAACGGGTGGTGAAAACCGCTCAGCAAATCATCGGTGCTCCGCTCCCTGCCATGGATGCCCTCCACCGAAAACGGTGTCTGAGACGGGCCAGGAAGATCATCAAGGACCCCTCTCACCCTAACCATGGACTGTTTGCCCTCCTCCCATCAGGGAGGCGGTACAGGAGCCTCAGGTCTCGAACTAGCAGGATGACGAACAGCTTTTTCAACAACACATTTACATTGCTGAACTCGGAGTCCCGTCGCTAGATATCTTTGGTCTCTCCATCCACATTGTTAACCAGTACTCTTCTTACTCTAATGCTTGTTCTGTATTTTTTTTAAATTCCTATCTTGCACTATGATTATGACCAGACGCTAAACTGCATTTCGTTGTACCTATACTTGTAACTGTGCAATGACAATAAAGTTGAATTGAATTGAATGTTTAGTATTATGTTGCATATCCTTTGCATGCAATGACTGCTTGAAGTCTGTGATTCATGGACATCACCAGTTGCTGGGTGTCTTCTCTGGTGATGCTCTGCTAGGCCTGTATTGTAGCCATCTTTAGCTTATGCTTGTTTTGAGGGCTATTTTTATCTTCAGCATATAAAAAACATTTTCAATTGGGTTCAGATCGGATGATTGACTTGGCCACTGATAGATTGACCATTTTTTAGCTTTGAAAAACCCCTTTGTTGCTTTAGCAGTATGTTTGGGATCATTGTCTTACTGTAGAATGAACTGCCGGCAAATGAGTTTTGAGGCATTTATTTGAACTTGAGCAGATAGAATGTGTCTATCCACTTCAGAATTCATTATGCTACTACCATCAGCAGTTGTATCATCAATGAAGATAAGTGAGCCAGTACCTTCAGCAGCCATACATGCCCAGGCCCACCCCCACCACAGTGTTTTACAGATGAGGTGGTATGCTTTGGATCTTGGGCAGTTCCTTCTCTCCTACATACTTTGCTCTTGCCATCACTCTGATATGTTAATCTTTGTCTCATCTGTCCACAAGACCTTTTTTCCAGAACTGTGGTTGCACTTTTAAGTACTTCTTGGCAAACTGTAATCTGGCCATCCTATTTTTGCAGCTAACCAGTGGTTTGCATCTTGCAGTGTAGCCTTGGTATATCTGTTCATGAAGTCTTCTGCGGACAGTGGTCATTGATAAATCCACACCTGACTCCTGAAGAGTGTTTCTGATCTGTCGGACAGGTGTTTGGGGATTTTTCTTTATTATAGAGAGAATGTCATCAGCTGAGGAAGTCTTCCTTGGCCTGCCAGTCCCTTTGTGATTAGTAACTCATCAGTGCTCTCTTTCTTCCTAATGATGTTCCAAACTGTTGATTTTGGTAAGCCTACGGTTTGGCTGATGTCGCTAAAAGTTTTATTCTTGTTTCTCAGTTTCATAATGGCTTCTTTGACTTTCATTGGCACAACTTTGGTCCTCATGTTGATAAACAGCAATAAAAGTTTCCAAAGGCGATGGAAAGGCTGGAGGAAAGACTAGGTGCTGAGACCTCTCTTATACCTGCATTAAGGAGGCAATTAAACACACCTGAGCAATTACAAACACCTGTGAAGCCATGTGTCCCAAACATTAAGGTGCCCTGAAATGGGGGGACTATGTATAAACACAGCTGTAATTTCTACATGGTGAAACCAAAATGTATAAAAATGGCCTTTAATAAAATATGACAATGTGCACTTTAACCACATGTGATTTTTACTATTTCAAATCTCAAAATGTGGAGTACAGAAGCTTTGGAATATTATGGAGGGCAGTGCATACAAATAAATAAATGATTGGTCTTTGTCCCAAATATTATGGAGGGCACTGTGCATACATACTTATAAGATGAGACTTTTAGTTATGTATAGATTATTAGGATTTAATTTAATTTTACCTTATTGGGGAAAAAGGAAGATTTACCAATTAAACTAGCTTGCGCCTGATGGACGTGATTTATAGAGGTTTTAAAACCATGAGAGGAATTCCACAACAAGGTGCCCATGGTGGGGGTATCTAAACCAGAGCATGGGTTTAAGGAGGGGAGAAAGATTTAATAGGCAGGTACTAGGAATCAAAACTGTGTGTAAATAATATTGGACAGGTGTCAGGGAGAGGTTGCAGTTGTACAGGTCTGGGACTCCATTGCTGGAGTATTGCGTACAGTTTAGGTCTCCAAATGAGGAAGGTGATGCCATAGAGGGAGTATAGAAACCACCAGAGATTCCTGGGATGTCAACTGTCTTATGAAGAAAGACTGGATAGACTTGGTTTATACTCTCTAGAATTTAGAAGATTGAGAGGGGATCTTATAGAAACTTACAAATTCTCTTGCCTAGATGCAGGGATTGTTCCCGAGTTAGGGAAGTCCAGAAGACAGGGGTTTAAGGTAAGGGGGGAAAGATTTAAAACCGAGATGAGAAGACTTTTTTCACACCGAGAGGGTGTACTCTGGAACGAGCTGCCACAGAGGGTATGTGGCTGTCATTGGATATAGTTAAGAGGGCGTTAGATTAACTGTTTCTTAACATTATGGAGAGAACAGGTACGGGATACTGAGTTGGATGGTAGCCATGATCATGAATGGGATAAGGGCCGATAGGCCTACTCCTGCACCTAATTTCTCTGTTTCTATGTTTCTATGAACCCGAGGGGTGTACGGAACGAGCTGCCGGATGTGGCTATTGAGATAGTTATCAGCGTTTAACTGTTAACATTTAAGAAACAGTTAGACAGGTACATGGATAGGATAGGTGTAGAGGGATATGGGCCAAACGCAGGCAGGTGGAAGTGGTGTAGATGGGGCATGTTGGTCAGCATGGGCAAGTTGGGCCGAAGGGCCTGTTTCCACACTATGACTCTGACAGACAGTACTAGACCCAAGTTGCTGGAGCTGTGCCACCACACCTGTGACTACACATATGGGATTATGTTTTCAAACTACAATTAATCTGAAGATTTAGAACATACGTGAATAGTTCAAATGTCATATTTAGGAAACAAAAGGCATACAAAAGAACCATGTACAGACAGAATGCATGACTTTTTATTTTTCCTCTTGTGTACAGAAAACAATTAATTTTTCAACAGTTTTGGAATGCATGTAACATTCAAATAATGCATAAATTGCCCCTATTAAACATGGTTAAACTAAATGTTACGTTTTACTGATAGAAAAAGATAATTTGTGTTAAAGCCTTGCTGTTACATATAATGCCAATTTGAATGTTGTGATAGTCTTGGTCAGGGGTTGTAGTGAAAGAGTCACTTACTCGTTCTGTGACCCACAATACAAAATGTGGCTGAAACACAACAAATTGGAGAAAAGGACAACTTACAATCACAACGTACTCACACTTCAATTGTTCCAACACTTTCAGCATCATATTTTAGTTACTGCTTTGAGCATATCTTCCCCAAGTAATTTCTGTGGGCACTTGGTTTCCAAATCATTTGGCAACAGAGAGATTCATTTGTTAATACATTAGAGATAAAATACAAGTAGTTTTGTTGAGCATTTTTACAGACAAAATATTAATAAAATGTACAATCCCAGTGCATCAAAGTTGTTGTTTAAACCATCACAGGAGAGATGGATTGCTGATTGCTCCAAATAATGAATTTCTAATCCACATAGGTTAATGAGGAAATACATGGTTTCTCTTTCCATAATCCAAAACCTTGTACAAACAAAATTGTCCATTACATCAATTAATTCATTGTAAAACAGCGGTTATAGGGTTGTGAATTATGTAAATGACCTTTCATATTTTAATATTTTAGTGCACTTTAGAAGATTGCCAAGTTTTCTCCAATTATGCAATCTTAGCAAGAGATTTTTTTTAGGATAAATAGATGCGATCAAAACACCCAAACAGACGAAACTAAACTAAAATCTTTCAAGAAACCTAACAAATGCAAGTAATGACACAGGAGTATGTTAGTGCATTTCCATTTTTATCCTTTTCCTCAGTAGATTTATACATCCGCTGCATTGACTTTAAAAGATGTTATTCTTCAATTTCTTTCAAACATTTTCCTTTCACCGATTTCACAGATTGCACAACTAACAAACAGGCGTATGGCATACAGATGGCACCATGGATTTGTAATCAAAACTGAGAACCTAATAAAACAACTAATCACCAGTTATTCAATGCAGTTTTTCAAAAATGTCAAACAACGTAAAGTATAATGTACTACGGGCTGTTAATTTCCTCATTCATTTGCTGTAGAAGTGTACATCCATTTGAAGTCAGTCCTGTAACAGCTACTTTGAATATTTTCTGAATGACTTGCATCATTACGATGTCCCTAAAGGACAATGCTTTAAATGCATGACAATGATTTCTAACTGTGTAACTGCCATGCAAAGAGGATTGAATTATAAGGGCCAGGTTGAAAAATGTGCAGAGGTTATTAGAAACAAATTATAGCTTGGATAGAGAGGATGTTTCCACTAGTGGGAGAGTCTAGGACGAGAAGTCAAAGGACGTTCTTTTAGGAAGGAGATGAGGAGGATTCTCTTTTGTCAGTGGAGAATCTGTGAAATTCTTTCTCGCAGAAGGCTGTGGAGGCAAAGTCAGTGGATATATTTAAAGCAGAGAGAGATAGATTTGTGATTAGCACGGGTGTCAGAGGTTATGGGGAGAAGGCAGTAGGATGGGGTTAGGAGGAAGAGATAGGTCACCCATGTCTGAATGGCAGAGTAGACCTGATGGGCCGAATAGCCTAATTCTGCTCCTATCTCTTATGATTTTATGCTAGCTGTGAGAACAAGGCATAAAAATCTGAATGACAGTTCATTTGCAGCCATTTATTCAATTTGGAACATTTGATATGAAAGCTTTCGGTACAGAATGAATCTATTGTTTCTTTAATAATACTCAAGTATATTTAATTCCTAAATTGATTTGTTAGCCAGCTACATAATCCTTTTAATTTGTATTTACAAATTTAAGTGCGCATTCTGTTTATTAGATTTATGACAGCATCGTTTGGCTCCTGTGAATCCGGAACATATAAGATCATGAAGGGCAGAAATTAGCTTTAGGTACAAAACTGAACATTTTGTTCCATGTGTGCAGGACGCTTAAATTAGCAAGAGAAAAAAGTGCCAAACAAAAACAAGTCTCCAAACAGGCAACTCCAAAAGTAAAGGGAAACTGAACTAATTCTTAATGCAGGTTATCTGTTCTATGGTTAAGATTTGTTGATCCAAAGATCAGAGCTATTGCAAATAGCGGTAAACCTTAAAGCAATGATTCCCAGAATCAGCAACCACCACATGGCCATCAGAAGTCAATGCTAAACCTTGAGGGCCGTACAATGGATCTGCAGAAGTGTTAATATATGAGAGGAATGATCCATTTCCATCAAAGACCTGTTAAGAAAAATAAAAGAAAGTGAAAACTTGAATTAACGCTTCTCCCAACGGTCACGATATTCCACTTCTTTATAAAAACTAGGGGGGGGGGGGGGAATGCAGTCTATGAAAAGACTTGTTTTAAATGTGTGTCCACTTATCAATTATTGGTAACAAGGTAACTGAAAAGCAAACTTACGAATAACGCAGTTTCACAATTGAAGCCATTACCTGTATACGACTGTTTCCCCAGTCAGCAACAATGATATTTCCATTGGCATCCACTGCCACGCCCGTAGGAGCATTGAATTGGCCATTTCCTTCACCATTCGATCCAAATTTTAACACAAACTCACCATCTGTATTGAACACCTCCATGTAAAAGAAAGATATGATGTACAAGCTAATAATACACATTTGATGCTTATAATTCCATATTTAATTTTGAATATACCAATTTTGTCTTTGAAAAGGCAAAAACAAAAAAATGCTGGTTTTAATTTATACATGCAGAAATATTGAATTCAAAACACATTGAATTGTGAATCATCAATCCATCTTAATCCATACCAGGAATGGAAAGTTTTCTTATAAAGTTTAATCTTGCATAATTAATTGTTGATGGTTGAGTATAAACGTTGGCAAGTCATGTTGCAGCTGCCACATTTGGAGCATTGTCTGCAGTTCTAGTCACCACATTACATGTTCATGGAGGCTTTGGAGAGGGTGCATAAGAGGTTCACCGGGACATTGCCTGGATGAGAGAGTATTTGCTGTCAGGAGAGGTTGGACAAACTTGGATCGATTTCACAGGAGAATCATTGGTTGAGGAAGATCTGATGGAAGTACATACAATTTTGAAAGGCATAGATAACCCAATTTATAGCCTTTATCCCTATGACAAGAGTGCCAATCACTTTAAGGTGATCTGCACCCTTTGATGAACTTCCTCACTAGCCACAGATCTACCAGTTGTAGTGTAGCCTGCAAATTTACCAATCGGACAATTGGCATTTTTGGTCAAATCAGATATATACTGGTACAGTACCCGCCATAATTTGAGATTTGCAATAGAAAATAAATCACATGTGGTTAAAGTGCACATTGTCAGATTTTAATAAAGGCCATTTTTATACATTTTGGTTTCACAGAGTACAAGAATGCATAACTTTGCTACCAATTGACATGTCTTCTGCGCACCTTACTTGACAGTGCATTCATTGCCATCTCGTTGTATATTGCTGTTTGATTGGCTGCTTCCTGCTTTTAGCACCAGATTATGATGTAACCATATAACCATATAACAATTACAGCACGGAAACAGGCCATCTCGACCCTTCTAGTCCATGCCGAACACATATTCTCCCCAGTCCCATATACCAGCGCTCAGACCATAACCCTCCATTCCTTTCCCGTCCATATAACTATCCAATTTATTTTTAAATGTTAAAAATGAACCTGCCTCCACCACCTTCACTGGAAGCTCATTCCACGCAGCCACCACTCTCTGAGTAAAGAAGTTCCCCCTCATGTTACCCCTAAACTTCTGTCCCTTAATTCTCAAGTCATGTCCCCTTGTTTGAATCTTCCCTACTCTCAGTGGGAAAAGCTTATCCACGTCAACTCTGTCTATCCCTCTCATCATTTTAAAGACCTCTATCAAGTCCCCCCTTAACCTTCTGCGCCCCAAAGAATAAAGCCCTAACTTGTTCAACCTTTCTCTGTAACTTAGTTGCTGAAACCCAGGCAACATTCTAGTAAATCTCCTCTGTACTCTCTCTATTTTGTTGACATCCTTCCTATAATTAGGCGACCAAAATTGTACACCATACTCCAGAATTGACCTCACAAATGCCTTGTACAATTTTAACATTACATCCCAACTTCTATACTCAATGCTCTGATTTATAAAGGCCAGCACACCAACAGCTTTCTTTACCACCCTATCTACATGAGATTTCACTTTCAGGGAACTGTGCACAGTTATTCCCATATCCCTCTGTTCACCTGCATTCTTCAATTCCCTACCATTTACCACGTGCGTCCTATTTTGATTTGTCCTGCCAAGATGTAGCACCTCACATTTTTTTAAATTTTTTTTTTGTTTATTTTATTAGAAGTTAATACAGCACAAAACAGTACAATGGCACCTAATTTTAGGTGCCAACTATGTAATACCGTAATCCATTCTATGTACAACCTCTAGTTTTATGTTATAAGAAAGAAGTAAGCAGAACAAGAAAAAGAAAGCAATAGAAAGGGGAAAAAGTGGAAAAATAGATGGTAGAGAGTAGAAAAACGTGAAGTGTGTATATAAAAAATAAAAAAAGGAAGAGAGAAAGAGGAAAGTAGAAATAGAAGAGAAGGCCCCTTAAAAGAGAATTTTTCAAATCTGTATTCGGAGATGTAGCTCTATCCGCGTCATGAACTGAAATCGGCAATCCTTACGGCACCGCTGCATCACATGATTCCAAAAAGTCGATGAAAGGAGACCAACTCTTTAAGAATTGGTCATATTTATCTATTAGTCGGAGTCTCATTTCTTCAAGGCGTGCTATGTCCATCATATTCCTAATCCACATTTTAACAGTTGGTGTGGTTGTATTTTTCCAAAATTTAAGTATCAATTTCTTTCCAATTATTAACCCATAATTAAAAAAAACATTTTGATCTTTATTTAAATTGGTATCTTCTCCTATTATTCCAAATATAATCCATTCCGTTTTGGGTTCTATTCTTGACTTGAAAATCTTTGTAAATATATCAAATATATCACTCCAAAATTTATTCAACTTTGTACATCCAACAAATGAGTGTGTTATATTAGCGTTTTGAAACAAACATTTATCGCATCTGGGAGAGACGTTTGGATAAAATTTATTCAACCTCGTTTTTGAATAATATAGTCTATGTAATAATTTGAATTGAATTAAATTATGTCTTGCATTAATAGAACAGTTATGTGTATTCATCAAATATTTTTCCCATCTATCCTTCGAGATCTTTGTCATTAGCTCTTGTTCCCAATCTTCCCTTAATGCTTCTGTTGAGGGTGATTCTCTATTTAATATATTATTATAAAAGTATGATATTAATTTTTGTGAATCAGCCTTGATATTCATTGCTTCTTCTAAAGGATCTAAAAATATAGTTTGAAATCTATGTGTATGTTTCTTCATAAAGTCACATACCTGTATATATTTAAAATATTGATTATCCTTCAATTTAATCACCTCACATTTATCACCTCACATTTATCAGCATTAAACTCCATCTGCCATCTTTCAGCCCGCTCTTCCAACTGGCATAAATCTCTCTGTAGACTTTGAAAATCTACTTCATTATCCACAACCCCACCTATCTTAGTATCATCTGCATACTTACTAATCCAATTTACCACACCATCACCCAGATCATTGATGTACATGACAAACAACAGTGGACCCAACACAGATCCCTGTGGCACCCCACTAGTCACTGGCCTTCAACCTGACAAACAACCATCCACCATTACTCTCTGGCACCTCCCATTCAGCCACTGTTGAATCCATCTTGCTACTCCACCATTAATACCCAACAATTGAACCTTCTTAACCAACCTTCCGTTAGGAACCTTGTCAAAGGCCTTACTGAAGTCCATATATACAACATCCACTGCTTTACCCTCATCAATTTCCCGAGTAACCTCTTCATAAAATTCAAGATTAGTCAAACATGACCTTCCAGGCACAAATCCATGTTGACTGTTCCTAATCAGGCCCTGTGTATCCAGATGCTTATATATATTATCTCTAAGTATCCTTTCCATTAATTTGCCCACCACTAACGTCAACTTAACAGGTCTATAATTGCTAGGTTTACTCTTAGACCCCTTTTTAAACAATGGAACAACATGCGCAGTACGCCAATCCTCCGGCACTATTCCCGTTTCTAATGACATTTGAAATATTTCTGTCATAGCCTCTGCTATTTCTACACGAACTTCCCTCAATGTCCTAGGGAATATCCTGTCCGGACCTGGAGACTTATCCACTTTTATATTTCTCAAAAGTGTCAGTACTTCCTCTTCTTTAAATCTCATAGTTTCCATAGCTACTCTACTTGTTTCCCTTACCTCACATAATTCAATATCCTTCTCCTTGGTGAATACCGAAGAAAATAAATTGTTCAATATCTCCCCCATCTCTTTTGGCTCTGCAGATAGCTGTCCACTCTGACTCTCTAATGGACCAATTTTATCCCTCGTTATCCTTTTGCTATTAATATAGCTGTAGAAACGCTTTGGATTTACTTTCACCTTACTTGCCAAAGCAACCTCATATCTTTTAGCTTTTCTAATTTATTTCTTAAGATTCTTTTTACATTCTTTATACTCCTCAAGCACCTCATTTACTCCATGCTGCCTATAATTATTGTAGATCTCTCTCTTTTTCCGAACCGTGTCCAATTTCCCTTGAAAAACATGGCTCTTTCCAATTTTTACTATTTCCTTTCAATTGAACAGGGACATAAAGATTCTGTACTCTTAAAATTTCACCTTTAAATATCCTCCATTTCTCTTCCACATCTTTCCCATAAAACTAACTGTCATAATTTACTCCCTTTAAATACTTTCGCATCCCCAACGCATACCTCTGCCACCTGACCCGTCTCATTTCCTAACAGGAGGTCCAGCACCGCCCCTTCTCTAGTAGATACTTCTATGTATTGCTGCAAAAAACTATCCTGCACACATTTTACAAACTCCAACCCATCCAGCCCATTTACAGAATGTGTTTCCCAGTCTATGTGTGGAAAATTGAAATCTCCCCCAATCACTACCTTGTGCTTACTACTAATATCTGCAATATCTCTTACATATTTGCTCTTCCAATTTTCGCTCCCCATTTGGCGGTCTATAATACACCCCTATAAGTGTTGCTACCCCTTTCCCATTTCTCAGTTCCACCCAAATAGCCTCCCTAGACGAGCCCTCTAATCTATCCTGCCAAAGCACTGCTGTAATATCTTCCCTGATAAGCAATGCAACACCTCCACCTCTTGCCCCTCCAATGCTATCACACCTGAAGCAACGAAATCCTGGAATATTTAGTTTCCAATCACAGCCCTCCTGCAACCATGTTTCACTGATCGCCACAACATCATACTTCCAGGTGTCAATCCAGGCTCTAAGTTCATCCACCTTTCTTACAATGCTCCTAGCATTAAAATATACACATTTAAGAAACCCACCCTCTCTTATTCTCTGTTTATTGTCTTTTTCTTCTCTCCCCCCTACATTTTGGGTCAGAGTGCTACCATTCTCTGCCTCCTGCCTCACACACTGACTGTTAGCTTTCCCAATTTGAGTCCCTCCCCCCAACCATACTAGTTTAAAGTCTCCCCAGTAGCCTTTGCAAATCTCCCTGCCAGGATATTGGTCCCCCTCGAGTTCAAGTGCAACCCGTCCTTTCTGTACAGGTCGCACCTTCCCCAAAAGAGGTCCCAATGATCCAGAAACTTGAATCCATACCCACTGCACCAGTCCCTCATCCACTCATTTATCCTCCACCTCACTCCATTCCTACTCTCACTGTCGCGTGGCACAGGCAGTAATCCTAAGATTGTTACCTTTGCAGTCCTTAACTCTCTACCTAACTCCCTAAATTCTTCTTTCAGGACCTCTTCTCTTTTTTTACCCATGTCGTTGGTACCTATATGTACCACAACCTCAGGCTCCTCTCCCACCCATTTCAGGATTTCTTGGACACGTTCAGACACATCCCTGACCCTGGCACCAGGGAGGCAAACTACTCCTACTGTAGAAGCCATTTTGGAAGTCTCCCCCTCCCTCGCTCCCTCTTTCTCTCTCTCCCTCCCTCCCTCCATCCCTCTCCCTCCTTATTCCTTTTATTTCTCCCTCCCTCTCTTATTCCCTTCCTCCCTCTCTCCCTCCCTCTCTCTCCCTCTCCATCCCTCCCTTCTCCATCCTCTCCCTCTCTCCACCCTTCCCTCTCTCCACCCTTCCCTCTCTCCACCCCTCCTTCTCTACCCCTTGAGCCCACCCACCTTTCTTTAACATCAAGGCCAATCCCAATGTATCTGTAATCCGACTGGTAACCTTTCACCACTAGGCTTACCCAGAATTCTACCACTGCCTGAAAAATAATCAAAGGGGCAAAGAGAATTCCAAAGACTCATTGTTATACGAGACTTCTCCTGAAGTCTGTGACCCATAGCGCTGTGGCCATAGCACTATGTTTAAAGCCCATAGCGCTCCAGCTGGTAGCGATATTTTTAGAATCCAGAGCGCTGGGTTTTAGCTAGTTAATAGTTAATGGCTGTAATGAATGTGATGTCTATTCATTTTACCAGCAAAAAAATAATCACAGAAGGTCAATTTAGAGTCCTAGTGTGTAAACCCAGTACAACCTTATGAGGCGCCTTGGGTTTCTATGTCAGATTGTTACCAGATAAAAGTAAACTGCATCCAATGACAAGATAGAAACATGGAACTACATTTTCTAATTTACCTTAAAAGAAAAAGCCAAAAAAATGCTTGAGTAACTCGGCAGGTCAGGCAGCATCCCTGGAGAACATGGATAGGTGACGTTTCGGGTCAAGACCTTCCTTCAGCCTGGAGAAGGGTCCAGACCTGAAACGTCATGTATTCTTGTTCTCCAGAGATGCTGCTTGACCCGCTGAATTACTCCAGTATCGTGTGCCTATTTTTGGCATGACATAGAAGTAATGTCCAGCTTTTGATCACCTGTAAACAAATTAGTGTCAAACAGATTAAAAGCGTGCAGAGTTTTCTTTACCTTAACAGAATGGTTATGAAAATCAGTAACAATGATTTCATTATTGTTGTTTACTGCTGCAAAATGCGGACCTGGAAGACAGAGTTTAAGAGCAATTTACTTCAAGAACATTTGTATTTTGAATACACTATTCATTCTAACAGTTTAAAAAGCAAGTTGCCTTTTTGATGAAAATGAATCCGTTTTATATAAGCAAACTGAGTAATACAATGCAATTCGATTTACCTTTGTACAGGGTTCTCCCGTCTTATGACCATTTAGGATATAAAATTTGTTCTAATAGAATTCAGAAATCACTGCCCAAAATTTGAAAGTTGGAATAAAATTTGCTCTCATGATATTCGTGTGGAAAAAAGTCAATAAATCAATGCAAAAATCGATTTTTCTCCTCATTTTTCACATACAGGTGAAGTGGCCTGATACACAACATTTTTCAGAAACACAAATCCTGTAATGTATATATTGTATGTACCAGAAACATTGGATTTTATTAAAAAGCTGTATACAAGAACAAAGACGAAATAAAAGGCATTTGATATATCCTAGAAAGTAAATTTTTATTCATAAATCAGATGATGTAGTGAGTTACTGGAAGTTTGTAAAAGGTAGCAGTTAAGATCAAATTTAAACAACAGTTAAAGGAAGGATAAGATATTTGAAATTATTTGCATTATTCTAGCAAACTGCTAAATTACAAATTATATTGTTCAGTGCCTGTAATTTTCAATGGTTTGATAAATGGCTGGAAAGGTATTGTGGTTTATCATTGCAAGTCGGTTTGGGATTTTGCTACTTCCAAGGATAACAGTTCTAATGAGGTCAAATTACAGAACAAAGTTATGTGAAGCGCATGTAGTAAAAATGATAGGAAATGGACATACAGAGTGCATCAGAAAGCTCAAGTGATACATGACGTTCAACATAGTGCACACTTAGGCGATTTTTCAGGCGACTGCCGGTGACTGTCAAGTTGCAGGCAATCGCCTGAAAAACCGGCAACTGGAACGGCGACTGCAAGCTGTGAGTGTGGTAGCCTCAGAGTGTGGCTATTCATAAGGGATACCACAAGGGGGCACCATACGATGGCAGCCTCGTCAACAGTCTGTCTGATTTTTCGTTGTTTTTTTGTTATTTTTAGTGTGTTTTAAAAGTTTGTGTTAATGTTCTCTGGTTTGTTTTATGTGGGGGTGGGGGGAAACTTTTTTTCAATCTCTTACCTTGCCGGAGATGAGATTGTTTTCCAGATCATATCTCCGGTCGCTCTGCGGCCTAACATCATGGAGCTGGAGGCCTGACTTTGAGCCCCACCGCGGGGACATGGGATTACCATCGGCGCCTGCGACCCCTTGCCTGGGATCCATGCTCCAACCGTGGCCTGCGGATTTCAACATCGCGGAGCACGCAGTCTCGGGTAGAGACCGATGTAGGGAAGCAACAAGCCGCAAGAGGTTCGACCAGCCCGAACCCGGCATGGGAACTGACAACCCCCGATGCAGGAGCTTGATCGGCCCAATGCGGAGGGCCCGCCGCTGGCTACGGGAGCCAAGATCGTCCCGTCAACGGAAGGCTCGAGGCCCCCGACCATGGAGGAACAAAGAAGGGAAGATGTTGAACTTTTTTTTTTCGCCTTACATCACAGTGATGAATGTGGAGGAGTCACTGTGGTGGATGTTTATGTTAAAATGTACTTTGTGTGTTCTGTTGCTTTTTAATGGTACGACTTATGGTAAATCAAATTCCTCGTATGTTGCAAAACATACTTGGCTAATAAAGTATGATTATGATAAAGGGATAGAAGTAGAATTAGGCCATTCGGCATCTATCACTGCGTTAAAAATATCCATTGACTTGGCCTCCACAGCCTTTGGTGGCAAAGAATTCCACAGATTCACCACCCT